>NW_024609836.1:10130917-10361018 GCF_016920785.2 Ixodes scapularis | reverse complement strand
TGATCAATAAATTTTACTTTATGAATGTCACATAACCACTTGAGACCGGACACGGAAGGGCGATACTCTTAACTACGCGAGCTGTTGAGTCTGCCTAAACGTGTTTTTTTTTTTTTTTTTTGCTGAATTGGCAGTGTGAAAACATCGGGTTGCTGAGGTACGCCAAAAATGACTCTGTGCTCACAATGATAGATCGGAAAGCTAAACACACGCAATGTGCAAAAAAGAAAGAGATAATTAACGGGATTTTTCTAAATAATCTCTTACAGAACGCCCTTACTGCAAAAAGAGATGCATAGGTGCATGCAATGAAATTTCTTAATTTTACATAAATAGCGCGAAGGACAGGCAAAGATTCTTACAATCTTAGTATAAATTACATTTCATCAGCTTTCATGAGCTCGAAACTTCGCGAAATACTGTCTCGGGAGGCTAATGTTATATTCGGTTTTACCTGCACTTGCTTCGGGCCCTCATTTTACAACACCATGCTTCAATAATCATGCGCTGTAACATTTATCTAGGCTGCCGTATATCATCGCGACACTAATATAAATCCTGCACAACTTTACAATTAGGATATCTATTGCTCGTGTTGCGAACATCGCATTTCACCAGAAAGCTGAACTGTTTAACATGGTACGCACGTGACGTCATCACACTATATGGTGATGGTAATTGTGATTTCTTCTTGCTGAGAAAATCAAATTCAATGGTGGAAAATCCGCGCTGCAGGATGTTTAAGCTCAGTGAAAGTTAAGTATTTGAAAGGCACGTATTATTATACCTAGTGCATTGTCGTGGGGAACGGCTTGACAAACTCGTGCTTTTTGGAAAGAGTGTTTTTGCAAACAAGGTAGTTTACGGGGCAACGCTTTCTCGTCTGCGTCGAAGATGCGGGGAAGAGGAGCCTTTACAACAGAGTGTGTTTTTGAAGCCCCCCCCCCCCCCCCCCCACAAACACACACGCACACACTTATTCTTCTTTTTTTTTTGTTGCTCCTCCAGAGAATTTTTTGTATTCCTGAGGAATGGCCCCCTCGGTGTGCTAATTTGACAATTTTATTTGTAACTTGTTAACAGCAACCCTCCATTGCTTTTATTTTGTACCCCGTGAAGTTTAAAGGGGTCATAAAACAATATCGTGTTGGACTGCTCATGACTTTTCAGAGGCGTACTGGCCCTAGTCTGGTCCATGTATTCGCGACTCCAGCGACCTATGGGGGACGCCACTATCGGGCAAATATGGCGGTCGAATCCAGGTCGTGTCGTGTCATGTGCTAGCTCAAGGCACAACGCTGGGGCACCAGCAATTAAGCATTGGACTCAAAATTGGTTCCCCAGCGTTTTATTTTCCACGTTTTGAACCTGCGGTGATGTGTTGGGGTAAGCGAACTTCCAGAAGCTTGACTTTTTTTCGAGGAAACGAGGAAAGGACTGCCCACTGTTCTTCCACGGTGCTGATGAACGTTGAGAAACGCAGAATGTCTGGCGCACGCGGTTCCGTAGGTCGCGTGCAGAGCAACCTGGGTCACAAGGCGATACTACGGTTACGACACAGTCACCGTTAGAACTGTTCTGTCGCGCAAACCACCGACAACATGGAAACATGGAAGCCAGAAGAGACGAGCAGAAGTCGCGAAGGGTTCTGTTCCGGCCAGTTCAGTGTTTTCCCGCTAGGTGCCGTTCGTTTTGCTGGAGTCGCGAATCCTCGCACAGGGCGCTACTGACCCAGAAGCTTCTTGGTCGTGGTGAAATTGCGAGGCTAAAATAAGACTATTTTTTTAGTCTCGCTTTCGCAAAGGTTGATATCCTAGTTGTGAGATCAAAACCTCCCGCCTGACGACAGTCCATCGCGGCTCATGGATTGGACACGAGAACTGTGGGAACGCTGTACATGGGCTTCTAACAATTACTGCCTCGGCGTACACTTGGGTTGTGGCTCGTGTCCAACCACTGCGGTGATGAAAATAGTCGAACTCTAACAATGCTTGGAGCTCAGCACGTATTTTCTGCCTTTCCAATCCCGGTGCGGGGGTTATGATAACGTTGGCGGTAGTGCCACTAAATAAGCTACGCTTCAGAATAACGATACTTGGCCATAATGTGGCTTAAAATCATGGTTGCCAGTTATCTGAAGCTTTGACTGAAATCACGTGCTTCAAATCATGGTTGCCAGTTATCTGAAGCTTTGTCTGAAATCACAGGGAACGCTTTTCCGTTCTCCCAAAATGTTTAAACAGTTTGCGACAAAGAAAAGCAATATTACGCGAGCTTCCTAACACCGAACCTAATGCTGAGGAAGTCACACCTTTGAATCATAACGATCGGCAGTTGCGTCTGCTCTGAACAAGCACCGAAATGGCGGCGCCCACAACAATGTCGGGGAGCGGAGTGCCGATACTCTAAGCGCAGCTCATTATGTGGCTCTAGTTGGCGGCATAGGATAGGCACCAGGCAACGTGGCCGCTTCTGGCTCCGAGCTAAGGAGATGAATGATGCTCATATTTCTCTAATTTTTCGGCGACTGCAATTGCCTAGAAAAAAGAGCAAAGCCAAGTTTATTCAGTTATTCACGTTAGGGAGGGATTCTAAGTAGTATTTAGCGAATATATAAAAATATTTTTATGGTTCCTTTATGCAAAATAAAGAGGTGGTCGAAACTTGGGCAATAACTTGAGAACGACTCTCGTGTGTGACTTAGAGCGGTTGCCAACGTTCGGCTGTACCTCTAAGCCACTAAAATCTTTTTTTTTTGTCTTTTAAGTATCTTTTTCGTACACACATGTAGTTCTATATGTAACGTCATATTAATAAGTCGCATTTAGTCATTTTAATAGTTCTATTCTCGGGGACATCTTTCGGATGCAGTTCAGCAACAACGTAAAAATGTTTGGGTGCCTCAATAATGTAAAATTGGTCGTGCAACTTTTTTTGTACTTTCAGTAAATACTGTTAAGAAGGAACCCCTGACATTGATGACTTGTGAAAATATCCATTAGTTTTCCCCTCAGTACAATAGCAGATACAGAAAAAATAAAGAAAAGAGACAGCTGTCGATCCGCTCTTCAACTCGCAATTTGAAAAAGCGGCCACGTGATCTGACGCTAATTATAGACCCTTCAGTGTTCATCATAGTCAAGCGTTAGGGTTTGAAAAGCAAAAGCTTGGGCTCGAGCTTCAGAAAATGTTAAAGTTGAGCTATTAACATATTTAATTGAACGCCAGCAGTTACCAGAATGTTTGGCGGTGCTGATTGTCATGAACCCGAGCACTCGACTCGGGGTTTTGAAAATCGCTTACGTCACGGTGTCACGTGACTCTCGGTGCGAAATCGTGATGTCATGTTACGTCACGCTGTAAACAAGTTTAATACATCTAGTGACTTCCTAAGATTAAATCAAGTTGACGCAGTGAGTCACGTGACGTCACGGGGTCACGTGACATTACTTGACAGCATGTACCTATACCATGACGTCACGTGGCAACGTAACACATAGTTAATCATAGTTCCAATACAAAAGCGCAACGAAAATCCACAATTTATCATTTATTGCAATTCTGTATATGACAATTTGATCAATAGATGGAAATACTGCTGCCAATTTTTTATTCCCATATATTCATTTTGTGATACTAACAAAAAAGAAAAAAAATACCTTCAACCGTTTTGAAGCGGTTACCGTTATATATTTTTTTCGGTTCGGTTCCGGTTCAGTTCCAAGATGGCGGCGAAGATTTCGGTTCGGTTCAGTTCCGGTTCGGGTAAAAATAACGGTTCAGTTCCGGTTTTCGGTTCGGTTCGGTTCCGGTTCGATACCCTGCTCCGCACGTAATAGAAATCCCTTAGCGGGTCGTTTTCGACGCGCTCCACAAAGTAAACGCCGACGTTCGTCGGATTCAAATTGACTCCCACAGGCTTTTCTCCAACCCTTTTTTAATCTTCGCGTTGGTTTCGATAAATTAATTCGATTTGAATCCCATAAACTTTTTTTGCAAAACTGCCGCACACAAAAAAAAGATTTCGTTAGGTATTTATAACACATATACAGCTCCAACCATACAGTTATCCCATGTAAATGTACAAACATGGGATAGCGCTATTTTTAATTTTAGATGCCTTTACTGGACATTACCATACAGCAGTCAATGGAAAATATTCGTGCTTTAGAGTCTCAGATCGATATTATTTTAAAAACTTCCCCTGGTTTACCTTCAATAATATTAAACAAATTGCAGCATTACATTCATAAAAAAGAGCGAGAAGTAATTAATACTAAACGACGTAAGGCACTTAGAGATAATGTACTCTTGGATTTTTTCTCGCCCCTAATAGAAAAATGGAAAAACTTCTTTTCACGCCTAATTAATAGAACAGAGCATACTAATACATGTAACTCAGAACATTCTACAGATTTGGGTGGAGGAAAGTCCGAAATATTCAATTATTCTTCCCATGTAATTTCTAAATATGAAGAGATAGTTCTCAAGAATGGATTAAAGTTTTGCCCCACTCCTCGCAACAATAGTGATGATTTCGACGTGCACAAAGGTTTAAATGAATTTGCACGGCAACTGCACTGTAAAGTTTTTTTCAAAGGTGCTCCTTATCAAGCGCCTTTATATAAACACAAATCATATTGGATTCCGCCGTTGAATAAACAAAATGTTAATGTCATAAAATACATAGCGGCGGTCCAGAAAGATGTTTTATCAGCGTATAAAAAAGACAGACCACTTAATAATAATTTAACTTATAAGGATAGACAACGCTTAAAAAACCTCACGGATAACAGAGATATCATAATAGCCCAGGCTGGCAAATGGGGAGGTATATGCATAGTTAACACAGCCGACTATGTATCGGAAGCAATTAAACAACTGAACGACACTAAGTTCTATAAAAAAAACTAGATTATGATCCAACACTTAAGTTTCGAGAGACAATAAAAAACCAATTAAAATACCTAGTAGATAATAAGAAAATAGAGAAAAACATTTCTACGTATCTCATTCAGGAAAACCCGAGACCAGGACAGTTCTATATGCTAATGAAAGTACATAAGCAAAATCACCCAAGTAGACCAATTATTTCGGGAATAGGTACTAATACAGAGAATATGTCCGCCTTTATTGACGAACAAATTAAAAGTACTGCAGCCGCTGCCCCGTCCTACGTAAAAGACTCTACTCATTTTCTCAATTTGATTAATGATATCCAAATAGATTTTAGGGCTAATAGTACGTTGCTTGTCACAATGGACGTAGTGTCTCTTTACACTAATATACCGCATGATGAAGGTATTCAAGCAGTTCTTAATATTGTTAATGAGAACGACCTCACTGTTAGTAAAAGCGTCTTAGATATTTTTATGCACTTAGCTTTAGAGCTTAATAACTTTACATTTATGAATGAGCACTTTTTACAAATACATGGCGCAGCAATGGGATCTCGCTTCTCTCCCTCCTATGCAAATATATATATGATGTCTTTAGAAGAGCGGCTACTTAACTCCTTCCCGCATAAACCCCTTCTTTATAAACGTTTCCTAGACGACATATTTATAATTTGGAATGATGGGAAAGATAAGCTCTTTGAATTTATTAATTTTGCAAACAATTTTAATCCACATATTAAATTTACGTATAAATACTCTGATACCGAAATACAGTTTCTAGATATTAAGGTAAGACTTACTGAAAATGGTTTGAAAACAACTTTATATCGAAAACCTACAGATAGACGTCAATTTCTACATTATAAAAGCTGTCATCCAAAACAAAACAAAAAAGGTATACCATACAGTCAAATGCTACGCTTAAGACGCTTATGTTCAGAAGATAAGGATTTTGATATAAAAGCTAGAGCACTAGGAGAGGATTTCATCAACCGTGGATACCCCTTACCGCTAATAAATAATTCTATATCAAAAAGTCGAGCGATCTCTCGGAACACGTGTTTAGTAGAGCGGCCAAAAAGAAATAACCATGAATTACGACTAATCTTACCTTACCAGTCAAAACTTCCAAACATAAACAATATTCTTAGACGACACATGAATATTTTACACATGGACACAGCCTTAAAGGCAGTTATCCCTCGACCCCCTGGTATAGCGTTTAAGAGACCACGTAATTTATTAGATTTCTTTAAACAGTCCCGAAACTCCATCGGACGTAGCCTGGTTCCTATTGGTTGCATCAAGTGCAATCATAACCAATGTAGTTTATGTGGGGACATAATTATAGCTAACTCTATTCGTAGCACAGCAAATAACTTTAACTGGAAAATAAATGGTACCTTTGACTGTAATTCGGAAAATGTTATTTATTTGATTCAATGTAAAAAATGCCAAATTCAATACATAGGAGAAACTAAAACAAGCATAAGAAAACGCATGAATCTACATAAAAGTCATATACGTAAACACGTTGCCGGACCAGTTTCTCGTCACTTAAACTCCGCAGGACATAACGGACTTTCTGATTTTACTTTTATTATACTCCAGGGGGGCTTTCGGACCACCAGAGATCGAAAAAAATAAAGAATCTGAATTTATTTATAAATTTAATACTTTAGAACCGAAGGGCCTTAACAGTTCGAAAGGATCATTGCCGTCTTTTTTTATGGACATCTAATTGAGATCTTCTAATTGGTGCCGCACTGTTTTTTTTTCTCGCTTCATCGTTTAATGAGACACGAGCAAACGCTTAACTTTGGGCCTATCATTGGCTTCACATGACACCAGTTTTAGTTGGCTTATGTCCAACCACATGTCCCAAAAACTGGTTTTATGATAAGAATGGCTGTAATAATATTATATTTAATTATTTCCATAGTATTTGCTGCATTGGTATCGTGATATATTAAACTTTTAAGCGAGAATTTAGTTGAGTAGATACCCGCTAAACAGTAAGCATTTTTCGAATTAACTTCTTCTTTTTTCCGGCCGTTTTTCTTTGATTGAAAGAAAAGGAGAACGAAGTGTTCTTACTTTGACTGACGAAGAGCCTACCAGGCCCGAAACGTTTCATCAAACTCACTTTTTTGGCAACCTCCTCGACCAACTGCTTTAAGGGCAAATATTTCTTTGAGTATATATATATATATATATATATATATATATATATATATATATATATATATATATATATATAAGGGCATTTTAAACTAGCTATATGTTTTGTAATCATTACGCACGCGTTTCAAACGCCAAAATCATGGTTTCTTCTCCCGACGCGACCACATTTTTAAGAATCACTTCTCGCATCGTATGCACACTGCAAGAAACTTTTTTTTTCTCCAGTGTAGGGTGCTTCCACGTCAGATTGTACGATAAAGGTCCGGGTTCATTTTTTTCTATATTTAGGGAAAATTATATGTGAAAGCCATGTACTTGGGAGGAGCATTCAACTATTTATGAACACGGTAGCTAATTTTCTTCCGAAGATATGACATTTTGAAGCTCGATGCGTGTACATTGACAATGTTTCACAATGATAGTTTGCACTGCCGCCAATTCCACACCGAAGTGTGTTCGTAGTAATACGTTTTCTTACTTATTTTATAAAATGCTTACAACATGCACAAATAATATTAAAAAAATACAGAAACATTTTATGCAACAAAAAAACTACGAAATTCGTCAGGTGAGCAAGTTTTTGGAGACGCATTTACATTACCAAAAAATACTTGATATAAAATGGCGCAAAATGTATAAAAATGGGCATTTTTAAATGCACTTTACGAATATATAAAAGATATATGCTGGTTCAATATTATAGTTGTGTTGTTAATAAAGAATCGCACCTGATTCCTCTAAGTGTGGTAAAATTGTACGTTAATATTTTAAAAAAAAGCTTCATAGTTTATTATTTTTAAACTTTTATTGTCTTTAAACTGTTGACCTTCAAGAACACTTGCTAATCAATGCCCTTATATGTGCAGCCACATCATCCCCTA
Organism: Ixodes scapularis; assembly: GCF_016920785.2. Lineage (NCBI taxonomy): Eukaryota > Metazoa > Arthropoda > Arachnida > Ixodida > Ixodidae > Ixodes > Ixodes scapularis. The sequence goes on along the minus strand of NW_024609836.1, from coordinate 10,353,055 downwards.
CACCAGGGGTCGGCAACCAGAGGCCCAAGAGGGAATATTATGTTGCCCCGGGAACGCCGCCAGACAAATTCTCCCCCCTTCTCGTATCCCCTCCTTTTCCTCCCCGCCCCCCCTCCCCCCAGACGCACACACGTACACAGCCTAGAACTAATGGCGCAAGAAATAACGTTAGTTGCAACTCTGGTGTAATTGGACATATTCGCTCTGATGCGGCCTAACAGGGGATCAGATTAATTATATTTGGAATTCTTATGCTGTTAAAAAATTTCATACGCGCCACGGTACTAAATTAGAAATCGACAATTAAGGTCCTCATATTTCAAATACTTTTTGCTCGCATTCGCGGTTCATACCATTGTCAATTTCACCCGTTTTTGTCGCACTTGGGGGCTCGGTATTGGGATTCTAACCAAGCCAGTGGTCAGATGTTTAGCAGAAATTTTATGGTCCACATTAGTAAGACAAATTTGACAGTAACACTCAGTGGTTTTCAGTTTGTCTCGGTCATTAGACTTTGGAATCAATACTGCGTTGCTCTGCGAGAATGATGGAGCTTCGAATGTCATGCCAAAAATAGGCTGCAGCACGGAGAATAACAGTTCACTTTGCATTTCGTGTTATCGACCAACAGATTGTTTACAAACAAGCCCGCGTTTGCCCACCGGGTGAGGGCACTGCGCGCGCGCAGAAACCAGATTCGGCCTAGGTGAATCAGCTGCGCATACCCAGTGCCGACAGCAGCGCCACCGCAGCGGCGTGACGTCAGAGAGTTGAGTTGGTCTATATTTGTCATGTCTAGTGTTGACCACATAAATCTTCGGACCCACAACTCGGAAGTTAAATCAGCAGATCATAATTTTGTGTGTTGTTCTGTAACCTCGTTATCTCATTCTTCGACTACTACCAGCCCTAAGAAGGAAGTTTCAATCTTCAACCGCAGATACTTTGATAAGCTGGTGATAAGCATGATTGGCACACGTTTCTACTAACAGTGTCACCTGCCGACAGTTACGGGCACTTAGTAGTACAACTTATTCTCTTTCGCCACGCAGCTACTCGTACTGTGAAGATTAAGCAACCTAATATCAACCAGAAATGGATGACTTCTGCAATACTAGCAGCAATCACGGAAGAAAACCTGCTTTGGATGCAATCAAAGCGCTCCCCCAGTTGCAATGTGCTGCGGTCGACTTTCAAACAGATTTGAAACATGGTGAATGCCATGATACGTCTCGCCAAACGAGTTCATTTTCCAAATAAATTTAACAACTCTCGTTTCGATATTTAAAAAAAAACGTGGTCTTTGATCAGCGACCTGAGCAATACTAAAAAGTAATCGGCTAGTGATAATTTGCTTTCATTTTTCTTTTGACGAGCAAAGTGTTGCCAATGATTTTAGGAACTTTTTTTTTTTTCTGGTGTCGGGCATCGCCAAGCTACACCCAGACTTCTGATCTTTACAAAATGAAGTGTTGGACTCAGCTTTCTTGCTCTTATTGTCCGAAAAAGACCTTATGTCAATTATTTTTAGCCTTAAGCCTGACAAGGCTCCGGGCATTGATGGAATCTCAATTAATGAGTTACGCAGACACTTTGACGAACTTAGGCATATTAAGTAAAGTAATTAAGTACAAAACGAGCGTGCTGGTAACGGTAATTAGACATGAGGAAGATACATAGAAAGGGGAACAGCTCAAGAGTCGACGAACTGGCGTCGGTGTACGAGATCGCCGCCAAGATCCCGGAGGATAGCCGTCAAGACTTCGTCGGTGCTGGAACAAGGGCTGTGTGCTTCCACGGGGGGAGCAGGAGAGCCACAAACGCCTCTAGGCCAGTCATCAAAGAACTTCAGGCCGGTGAGCTGAGTTTAGTTCAGGCTGACAAAACGGGTCAGTTCGTCATCCTGAACAAACAACAAATGCAAGACAAATCCGACGAGGCCCTAAAGAAGAACTTTATCGGCTTCCAAACGGGGCCATCCGGATCCCTTAGGTCCAGGGTGAAGGCAGTCTGCGACTCATCTAACCTCCCTTCTTTAAAAAGTGCCGTTCTTGCCCCAGCGAAGCAATACCTGTCTATTTTCTTTTCCGCTAAAACGCACAAACCAGGCGTGCCGTCCCGCAGCATTGTATCCGAGACGGGGTGTTGGCAGAGGCCTTTGGCGAAGTTTCTGCAGAAACATCTCGGCACGTTAGAGCTCCCCCAACCTTTCAGACTAAGAAATTCGGAAGATCTCCTTCCCGTGCTGGACGAGTTACACGCCGGCATTGAAGCTGTAAAAGCGTTCTCGCTCGATGTTGTAGATCTCTACTATAGCCGAAACGTGAAGACCCTCCTGGGTTTAAAACAGCACAAGGACACGGACAAGAACAAGAAGGTAGACAAACAAGGCGCTGTTTGTCTACCTTCTTGTTTGTCTACCTTCTTGTTCCTGTCCGTGTCCTTGCGCTGTTTTAATCTTTAATCATGAAATACCAACTAGCCCAAACTTCTACTTTAACCCTCCTGGGCTTCATTTCTGACGCCATCCACGAGAATGTGTCATAGTCTTTCAAACTTCATGTGGCGTCTCGCTGTCCTCATTTCTCGAATTGACGCAACTGTATCTCCAATCAACGCTTGTTGAATATGAGGGTAAAGTGTACTTACAAAAAGCCGGCGTTTGTATCGAGTCCTGCTTGGCTCCCCGTCCTCAGCGAAATTTACCTGTTTTATGTTGACGCCAAAGTTCAGTCGGACCTTCAACGAGATTTTCCCGGTGCGAAGGTTTTTCGTTATGTTGACGATTATCTCATCCTACACTCCACCATCTCCGACTCTGCAGCCATAGAGAGCGCGTTCCAGAAGAACTCACATGGGCTTACGTTCACCAAAGAGGCCCCCTCCCCTGAGGGCTTACAGTTCCTGGATCTCAGGTTGGTCCCAACTAGCAAAGGTATCTGCTGGGCTCACCAGCAGAGGTCCTCTAAGCCCGTTCTTTCTTTCAACAGCTCACACTCAAAGAATGTAAAAAATGGGATCGTTCGAAGTCTAATTGCTTCGGCAAAGGTTAAATCCTGTCAGCACCTTTCCGCCCCCAGCCTATCCAAGCAGATTAGTCGCCTCATAAAGGCAGGACACCCGAGAGACCTGATTGAAACAACAATCAAAAGACCTGCCGCGGGGCTGAAGTCCAAACCCCTCCCTCCTAAGTCACGCTTCGCATGCATCCTCTACATACACAACACCTCACATCGCCTGAAATATATTGCGCTCGGCTTCAACACCAACGTTGTATTTTCCTGCAAGTTCAAATTAGCTTCTATTTGTAGAAAGGTCAACAACCCCGGCCCAGCGCCCCCGTGCCAGAAAAAGCACCAGACCAATTATGTAGCCTGCTGCAAAGAGTGCGTGTATTCGAGTCCCATGTCCTGCGGTGCAAAATACATCGGACAGACGGGCCGATGCCTAAACGATCGGGTGAGGGAACATGCAAACGAGATCAAGAAAGCCGCTTCCGACACTTCGGAGATTAGTTACCACCCGATTGCCAAACACACCTCTGAATGCAGCGAACCCTGTTCGGCCGACCTTCCCTCGACCACCAGGATTGGAGGACACGTTTCAAGATATGGACGAGAGATCATGGAGGCCTTCGCCATGCACCACAGTCAAAACAACTTCGGGTCCCCGTCCATAGGCTTATCCAGGAGGGAGATAAACTTCCTGGGCCACAGCTGACGTCCCTCGTTTCCGCGGCTCCAAGCGATTAGATGTCAACCCCACGGAATCGTCCTTTCGTGGAAAGTGGGACGGAATCGTCCCACTTTCCAGTGTAGAGTCTTTTACCCTCCCCTCCTTCACATATATATGCAAACTTCGGGTCAATAAATGTTGTTGCTAGTTGGAAGTCTTCGTTGTCCGTCCTCCCTTTCTAGGCATGTCCTTCTTTCGCTTTGGAATGATTGTATCTTAAGTGGACTCATTCCGATACAAATGAAAGTTGCGGTAGTTACTCCGCTTTAAGAGTGGTGCCCGAAAAAACAGAAAATTACCGACCTATTTCATTTTGCATTGTATTAGTAAGGTGTTAGAGAAGCATTTGTACATTACTATGGCAAGTTTTGTAGACCGAACACAGTATTCTTTAACTTCAACAGTATGGGTTCATTCAAGGTCGAGGGGCACAAACGATTCTAGAGGATTTTTCTGATATACTGAATTCCACTTTTGAACGGAATCAGATTGCCTGCGCACTGTTTTTGGATATCAGCAAATTATTTGACAGCGTATGCCATCGACTTTTGCTAATGAAACTTTCCAAATTAGATTTAGTGGCTCCTTTTCAGTACTCCTTGAAAACTTCCTAAGCGATCTACGACAGTGTGTTTCAATTGGGCATTTTCAGAGCACATTTTGACAATCAAAGCTGGTGTCCCGCAGGAATCCGTTCTGAACCCATTATTGTTCAATATTTATGTTAATGACCTTCACAACGCTGTGCCAGTTTCTTTGTTTCAATACGCTGACGATACGGTTATTTTATCCAGAGCTACCAATTATTTAGATGCTATCTCTTCCCTGCAAGCTTCTGCGATTAAAATTATGGACTGGTTTGCAGCTAATTCAATTATTGTTTATGTTTTGAAAACGCAGCTCATTTGTTTTCATAACCCCCTGAAAAAAGTTAGGCCCATTTATCATTTACTGCTACATGCGTCTAATTGTTTATCATGTGCTTGTGAACCGGTAAAGTATACATCAACTGTAAAGTACCCGGGTATTTTTTTCGACGGTGATCTTTCCTTCCCGTCTTGCTTATATTTGTAAGACGATTCGTTCAATGTCTTGTTTGCTGTACAAACTTCGATAGTATATGCTGTTATCAGTCCGAAAAGTTGTTATACGTGCTCTAGGCTACAGTGTACTCTGTTATGGCATATCTGTATACGGTCATTGTGCCCAACGTTGGCAAACCAGAATTAACACAATTCTACTTTCTACGTTAAATTAAATTTCCTATGACTTAGGCGTTGATAAAAACATAGATGTGTTCGCGACTTTATCTATGCCTGATTTCAACTCATTATCGATTGATACTGTCGTGCATAAACATTTTTGGGCTAGCATTTTTGAGACTCCGTACGTGCCTGCCCGTAATCTCAGACCGAATAGCGATATTGGACACCTCGGTGTTCTACAAGATATGGTAAAAGAACCCGATTGTACTATGTCCCAGCATGCTTTAATAAACTCCCGTCGTGTGTTATTAATGCCACAACAAGTTATAAACTGAAAGAATTCGCTGAGAAACATTAAGGTATAACGCTTCCCCCCCCCCCCCCCCCCCCCCCGGTTGATTTTGGCTTCGGTTAGAGTGACCACCTTCCTACTATCCAAATGCGAGGGGGGGGGGGGGGGTCAGAAGAGGATGACGTTATTTTCACGACTGAAGAAGAAGGTATTAAAGAAAATTCATCAACACACACACCCCGAAATCGTGTGCTGTCCGAAAGCATATTATACAACTGTAAAATTATGTTGCGGCAATTGTAATAATTTATATTTTATTGAAGGTGTCTAAGTTAAAAACATAAAAATCGACTGCAGCAGTCCCCAATGCACCGTAAAGGACTAAGAAACCGTATTTCTTTCGGCTTGTTGTTTCCTGTCGAGCATGCCCCTACACGAAATCAGAACCTCATGTTTTTGTTCCTTTTTCGGCCATTCGGGGTGGCAAGCTCTTCATGCACAAAAAAATAGAAGCTTTTTACAACTTTTACGCATGACACAGTATGATGTGATAATAATTCCAATAGTTTATTTTTCAACTTTTTCCGGGCAATTTTCGCTCGCAATATTTTGCCATCAAGTGGAGAGGCAGAATGGCCATGCGCGTCTGGCTCCTGCAAGAACAACGATCGCTTCCCACAGTGCTTGGAGAAAAAATGTCATACCATCGAGATTCACACGCTTACCAGTGACCTCGGCGCTTCCCCATGCCCCGTTGTTCGTCGGAAGCGCCATAATTTGCTTACTGAACGTTACGACAATGTGAAATGCTGGATATTCTGAACATTTTGGTATTTCTTACGGGACACGGGACAAGAGCCCTCAATGCGGGACAGTCCCGCGAGTCGCGGGACGGGTGGTCACTTTGGTTTTGATATTGTTTCATTTTTAACTTATGTACTTTATTTGTGTGTGTGTGTTTCGTTTGATGACTGCCAGAGGCTGCAAGACAAGCCCAACGCGGCTTTGGCAGGTCTGTTTTTTTATATGTACTTTACATGCAATAAAAATGTATTATTTTTAATATTTTTATTATTGTAAACTGGTCGCCCCCCCCCCCCCCCCCCTCCCTCTTTCCGGATTTTCATCCGGCATACTCCATATTCACTTTGTGACAATTAGGCCCGCGGCAGCAAAAGGTTGCGGACTGCTAGCCTAGTCATACATTTATTTGTTGTTGTCACTAGTTATGATCTCGCTCCACATTTGGGACTTTTCTGGTCGAATTCACCAGCGCATTACTCTGCAGGTCTTCATCGACATCTGAATATTACTGGCTTTGTATATGTAGCCACACCTTTACTTAGTGACGCACTTATCTGTTGCAGTCATTATTATTAGTTGACTGCACATTCCAGGCATTTCTGGTATAGGTGATAGGTTATTCCATCCACGCAAAGAGCTAATGTGAGTGCTATACAAAAAGGGAGATAATAATGACATAAGGGAGATAAAAATGCAATAAAAAAGAACATAATACATACAAATGACGTAACGCCGACTAAATTGACGGCAGCTATGAGAGGCAGCAAAGAGGTGTGCGGCAGCTGCTCCGAAAATTTCTTCGGACGACAGCAATATTTACGTTGCTCTGGTCCCTATGGTGCATGGATACACTGCAAGTGCATCGTCTTCGTGGGAGACAACTTCGAGATTTTCATGAATGACGGCTCAAGTACGTGCAAGTGTCAAAATTGCACGAGGCGCAAGGGCGCTCAACATGTCGCAGTTCTTGCTGAAGATTACACCAAAGAACTTCCCGCTCTGCACAGCAATGGAAACCAACCTGCACTGGTAGCCAAAAGCTGTGAGTTGTGTGGCTGTGTCAACAACTTTCTTTCGACTTTGTGCGAAAGGCGTGACGCTCTTATGAAAGATGTTTTGTTTGTCAGGACAGATAACGCGTCCTTGCAGATGCCACCCGTAACACCAAAATGCTGAGTCCCCTGACAACCCAAAATGTAGAGCCGGTGCCATTACCGATACGGTATTCCCAGCAACACCACAGACCTGCAACTTTCGCTACTGTGGCCGGAAAACAGTAAACTAGCCGCGCCGTTCCTCGTAAAACAGCAAGAAACACTGATGGTCAAAACTTCGACCCCGTGCCCCCTTCTCAATCGACAAAAACTAGCTTCAGTTATCTGTAAATTATCGCCCCAAACGACCAAGAATAATGAAGAAACGAATACAGACGGCGTCAGGGTTTTTCAACGGAAGCGAAGAGTCAATCCTTCTTCCGGATTCTCTACAAGCAATAAGCTGGCTTCAGTTCCTACACCGCAGAGGTACAAATCACTGTTCGCCTCACGCCTTCACCCGGTCACAACGTGTGGTGATGTTGAGGCAGTGCTTGCTACCATTTTAGAAGACAAAGCGTTTCGGTGTACTAAATTGACAGTAAAGCACGAAAGTTACTCCTCGTTTCACATTTCTGTAAAAGAGGAGGATTTAGAAAAAGAAATAATGGTGATGACGTCTGGCCCAGGGGTTTGTTTTGCAGGCAGTTTTGGGGGGTTCAAGGGTTGATTAAAAAGTCTAGGTTGGTGTACCACCGACCTAGACTTTTTTATGAACTGTACTGCTTTTTTCTCAAGAAGTTCGTGGACTACGTACAAAGACCAAGAATTGTTTCAACAATGTTAGCCTCTTTGATTATGACATAATAGCATTCAGCGAAACATGGTTGAAGTGCTCTTTTCCCATCATATGATTATTTTCCTCTCGCACAAAGTATATTTCGTAGACACAGACAATATAAAAGCATGACCATGAACTGCGGAGGTGGTGTGCTTATTGCTGCTAAACAACATCTGCAGGCTGTCCGTCGATTTGTTATTGAATTTAACAGTGAGTTTGTTTGATTGGAAATATCTTGTGATAACTCCAGCTTGCTCATTAGCATCTTTTATGTCCCGCCAAGCCTTGACGCCACAAGCTTTTCTGAACAAATGAACCTGGTTTCTGATAAACTCGATGTGGATAACTTCCGTATTCTTATTCTTTAAAATTGTAATGTTCCCGAAATAAACTGGGATTTAGAACACCCCTCATCACCATCTGGTTGTGTCAAACTAAAGGCAAATAATCTACTCGATTCTATTCACTTTTTTAGGATTGAAGCAATTAAATAGTTTCAAAAACAATGCGTTAAACGTGCTAGATTTTGCGTTAGTAAATTTTAACGTTGACAGCCTCATCCAGTTTTTTAACGCTCTCGTTTCACCTGAAGGGTTTCACGTTCTTTTTTTTAATTTATTTCAAGGTGTCTTGTAAGAATACAGATATTTCAAGCTACGACACCTTCGCCATCAGTAAGGGTGACTATCATAGCCTCATTAACTTTTCACTCGCTACTGATTCCTCACATATGTATGAAAAACAGGTGTAAAGTGCGCCGCTGAATTACAAACTGTATTAAAAGCGTGCTTGAACTTTTTGTTTCAAAAAAGTGTAGTTACTCATCCCCTATCCTCATTGCTTTTCACGCAAACTTAGTTGTGCGCTTAGAAAAAAACAACTGCAGTGTCATAGGGAACACAAGCACAATTTTGGTACAATACATTTTCAAAATCACGCGCATCAGCGAAATTGTTGATCAAGCGGTATACAAAGTCTGATGGCGAATCAGTTAAACGTAGCTTGAAACGTGACCCTAAATTTTTCTGGCAGTATGTCAATGATCGCATGACTACGTCTTCCTCTACGATATAGCTACATGACACATCGGGTAAAGTTCTGAGTGAACCTGCATGTGTGTCAAACGCTTTCGCTGACTATCAGAATCAGTTTACTTCTTAAATCAAGCTGCGTCATGCGCTCTGGGTGATAGTTACTATTCCAATGATAACCTCTCGATAGCGTCTTTTCAAAACACCGAAACGAAACTTGCAATCACAAAACTAAAGCGCAAGCTATCGATGGCGTTTGACGGCCTCTCAAGCTTTATGGTAAAATCCTGCTTCTCCGTTTTCGTGTCGATATGTACGCACATTTTCAACTTATCCCTCTCAAGCTCTACGTTTCTACAGGTTTTCCCGCTCATTTTAATCCAAGCGACGACCAATTTAATCCCGGGGTCACTCAATTTAATCCAAGCGCCATACAATTTAATCCAAGCGCCACACAATTTAATCCCGGGGTCAGTCAATTTAATCCACAATATATATATATGTACGAGGGGGGACCCAAAAGAAACCGAGCTAATTCTTTTTTAAGCAGAGCTTTTGCAGTACCGCGTTTTGCCGCTAGGAGTTGATAAAGCGAACGATGCTGAGTCATTAGGCCTAATTCCGTCCTCGAAGAAGGCTAGGACTAGTTGCGGCTGGGTTTATAGTGACAAGTGTTTCGTGCGGGCGTCGTTTTTGCAATGTCTGATTTCTGTGAACAGCGTGCGGCGGTTAAATTTTGTTTTTTGCTCGGAAAAAGTGGAACAGAAACTATTGAACTGTTATAAACGGCGTACAAGGACGATTCCCTGGGGAGAACTCAAGTGTTTGAGTGGTTTTCCCGTTTCAAGAATGGCGACATGTCAATTGATGAAAAACCTCGTTCCGGTCGCCCTTCCACGGCACGAACACATGAAAACGTTGGAAAAATTCGTGCAATCATCAACGAAGATCGACGACGGACCATTGACGAAATTATGGAGCTGTCGGGAGTGAGTTGGAGTTCATTGCAGCGAATTCTGACAGAAGATTTGGGAATGAAAAGGGTGGCTGCCAAATTCGTGCCGCGACTGCTGACTGCTGAACAAAAGCAATGTCTCGTGGAAGCATGCTGTGCTTTGAAAGAAGAGTCCCGAAGTGACCCAAACTTTTTTTAAAAGTTATTACAGGTGACGAAACTTGGTGCTGTGGTTACGATACTGAATCAAAGCAAAAATCAAGCCAGTGGAAGACTTCAGGTTCGCCTCGCCCCAAGAGAGCTCGTCAGGTGAAATCAAACATCAAAACAATGCTGATTAGTTTTTTCAATGTGAAAGGAGTCGTCCATTCAGAGTTTGTTCCGCAGGGTCAGACAGTTAACCAGGCTTTCTACTTGGAGGTTTTGAAAAGATTGCGCAACAGTGTGCGGCGGAAGCGGCCCGATTTCTGAAAGTCGGGTGACTGGTTTTTCCATCATGACAATGCCCCGGCTCACACTGCCTTGTCTGTACGACAATTCTTGACCAAAAATGGTATGACCCCTGTTCCTCACCCCCCATACTCACCCGACCTTGCCCCGTGCGACTCTTTTTTGTTTCCTAGAATGAAAAGAGAAATGAAAGGAAAGCGTTTTGCTGACGTTGCTGAGGTGAAGAAAAAAACGACGGAGGCGCTGTCAAGCATCACAAAAGATGAATTTAAACAATGTTTCGACACATGGATTAAAAGATTAGACAAGTGTATTAGTGCAAGTGGACAGTACTTTGCAGGAGATTGAACGTTTGTACTTGAAATGGGAATAAATAAGTGCAAAAAAATTTAGTTCGGTTTCTTTTGGGTCCCCCCTCGTATATATATGCACTCATTGGGGGTGTTCAGTGGTCGTGTTTCGCTTACACATTTGGTAACACAACAATTGTTTATACAATTAGAATTTTTGGGGTGCAATTGAGAATTTGATCACTAATGTGATTACTTTGAGTTACTAGTCCCACTATTGACGAGGCTTAACTGATATGTTCGTTACTCTTTTTAGAGCGCAGCTCTTAGGCACCCGTTTCCGGCTTAAGCGGCGTCGGCGTCGCCGCCGCCGTCGGCGTAACCACACGGTGAATGATGGGTAAATTCCCCCGCTAAATTTAGCGGAAAAATTTCCCCGCTAAATCTAGCGGAAAACTTTTCCTTCTAAATCTATCGAAAAATTTTCCCAGCTAGATTTAACGAAAAATTTGCCCCGCAGATTCTAGTGGAATATTTTCCCCGCTAAGTCTAGCAGAAAAGTTTCCCCGCTAAATCTAGTGTAAAATTTTTCCCGCCAAATTTAGCGGAAACTTTTTCCCGCTAGACCTAGCGGAATGTTTTCCCCGCTAAATCTAGCGGAAAATTTTCCCAGCTAGATGTAGCGAAAAATTTGCCCCGCAAAGGCTAGCGGAAACGTTTCCCCGCTAAATCGAGTGGAAAATTTTTCCCCCTAAATCTAGCGGAAAATTTTCCCCACTACATCTAGTGGAACAATTTACCAGCTAGATTTAGCGGAAAAGTTTCTTCGCTAAGTCTTGCGGAAAATTTTCCCAGCTAAATCTAGTGTAAAACTTTTCCCACTAAATTTAGCGGAAAATTTTTTCCCGCTAAATCTAGCGGGAAGTTTTCCCCGCTAAATCTAGCGGAAAATTTTCCCAGCTAGATTTAGCAAGAAATTTGCCCAGCAGTCTAGCGGAAAAGTTTTCTCGCTAAATCTAGTAGAAACATTTTCCCGCTAAACCTAGCGGAAAATTGTCCCCGCTAAATCTAGCGGAAAAATTTTCCAGCTAGATTTAGCGGACAATTTTCCCCGCTAAGCCTAGCTGAAAATTTGCCCAGCTAAATCTAGTGTAAAATGTTTCCACTACAATTAGCGGGAAAATTTTCCCGCTAAATCTAGCGGAAAGTTTTCCCCGCTAAATCTAGGGGGACATTTTCCCAGCTAGATTTAGCAAAAAATTTGCCGCTTCAAAGTCCAGCGGAAAAGCCTCCCCGCTAAATCTAATGGAAAATTTTTCCCGCTAAATCTAATGGAAAATTTTTCCCGCTAAATCTGGCGGAAACTTTTCCCCCCTAAATCTAGCGGAAAAATTTCCCAGCAACATTTAGCGGAAAATTTGCCCCGCCAAGTCTAGCGGAAAAGTCTCCCCGCTTAATCTAGTGGAAAAGTTTTCCCGCTAAATCTAGCGGAAATTTTTCCCCGCTAAATCTAGCGGAGCAGTTTACCAGCTAGATTTAGCGGAAAATTTTCCCCGCTAAATCTAGTGTAAACGTTTTCCCGCTAAATCTAGTGTAAAATTTTTCCCACTAAATTTGGCGGAAAATTTTTTCCCGCTAAATCTAGCGTAAAGATTTCTCCGCTAAATCTAGAGGAAAATGTCCCCACTAGATTTAGCGGGGAAAATTTTTCGCTTAATTCAGCGGGGAAAATTTTTCCGCTAGATTCAGCGGGGAACATTTTCTGCTAAAGTTAGCGGGGAAACTTTTCCGCTAGATTTAGCGGGGAAAGTTTTCCGCAAATTTTAGCGGGGAAATTTTTCCGCTAAACAGCGAGGAAAATTTCCCGCTAAATTTAGCAGGAAAAATTTTCCGCTAAATTTAGCGGGGACATTTTTCCGCTAAATTTAGCGGAGCAAATTTTACGCTAGGTATAGCGGGGAAAAATTTCCTCTAGGCTTAACGGGGCACATTTTCCGCTAAACCTAGCTGGGAAGATTTTCCGCTAGATTTAGCGGGGAAAATTTTCCGCTAAATAGAGCGGGAAAATTTTTCCGCTAGATTTAGCGAAGAAAATTGACCCCTAAATTTAGCGGGACAATGTTCTGCTAGATTTAGCAGGAAAAACATTCCGCAAGATTTAGCTTAAAAATTTTCCGCTAGATATAGCGGGGAAGCTTTTCCGCTAGACTTTGCGGCGCAAATTTTTTGATAAATCTAGCTGGGAAAATTTTCCGCTAGGTTTTGCGGGGAAAATGTTCCGCTAGATTTAGCAGTAAAAATTTTCCACTAGAATTAGCGGGAAAGTTTTTCCGCTAGATTTAGCGGGGAAGCTTTTCCGCTCGACTTTGCGGGGCAAATTTTCCAATAACTCTAGCTGGGAAAATTTTCCGCTAGATTTAGAAGGGGAAATTTTCCGCTAAATATAGCGGGAAAAATTTTTCCGCTAGATTTAGCGGAGAAAATTGTCTGCTAAGTTTAGCGGGACAATGTTCTGCTAGATTTAGCAGAAAAACATTCCGCTAGATTTAGCCTAAAAATGTTCCGCTAGATTTAGCGGGGAAGCTTTTCCGCTAGACTTTGCGGTGCAAATTTTCCGATAAATCTAGCTGGGAAAATTTTCCGCTTGATTTAGCGGGGGAAATATTCCACTAAATATAGCGGGGAATATGTTCCGCTAGATAGAGCGGGGAAATGTTCCGCTAAATTTAGCGGGGAAAATGTTCCGCTAGATTTAGTAGTCAAAATTTTCCGCTAGATTTAGCGGGAAAATTTTTCCGCTAGATTTAGCGGGGAAGCTTTTCCGCTCGACTTTGCGGGGCAAATTTTCCAATAAATCTAGCTGGGAAAATTTTCCGCTAGATTTAGCGGGGAAAATTTCCCGCTAAATATAGCGGGAAGAATTTTCCACTAGATTTAGCGGGAAAAATTTTCCGCTAAATTTAGCGGGGAAAATGTTCCGCTAGATTTAGCAGGGAAAAGTTTCCGCTAGATTTAGCGGGGAAATTTTCCGCTAAATTTAGCGGGGGAATTTGCCCATCATGCATCGCGTGGTTACGCAGACGGCGTCGGCGACGCCGACGCCGCTTAAGCCGGAAACGGGTGCCTAAGAGCTGCGCTCTAAAAAGAGTAACCAACATATCAATTAAGCCTCGTCAATAGTGGGACTAGTGAAAAGTAATCACATTAGTGATCAAATTCTCAATTGCCCCCCAAAAATTCAAATTGTATAAACAATTATTCTAAGTTACCAAATGTGTAAGCAAAACAGGACCACTGAACACAATAAGTGCATATATATATTGTGGATTAAATTGACTGACCCCGGGATTAAATTGTGTGGCGCTTGGATTAAATTGTATGGCGCTTGGATTAAATTGAGTGACCCCGGGATTAAATTGGTCGTCGCTTGGATTAAAATGAGCGGGAAAACCTGTAGAGTTTTGAACAAACTTGGCCATTGTGCCCATTCACAAAGGTGGCAGGACCGATGTTGTAAAATATTACAGGACGATATCTCTGTTTTGTGCGTTTGCAAAAGTATATGAAATCATCTTATTTGATCATTTGTCACAATTTTTTTACGTAAATTTAGAATTTACAACATTGATTTTTCTCTGAAAGGTCTGTAGAGATCAATTTGGTGTCTTGTTTTTATATTTTCTGTCGTCGATTGACAATTCCCTTGGGCAGGTAGACATAGTCAGTGATTTCCCAGTCACCCCTTTTATTCGCAACGACTACTCTATTCTCAATGCCCTCCCCCCCTAATGTCAATTCCCGGAAAAACCCCTGCACATAGTATACTCTGATCTATCGAAGGTTTTTTACCTAGTTAATCATTCAATTATTTGACATACATTAAGGTCGTATAGAATTGACAACCAGCTTTGCATATTCCTTTCGAATTATCTGACAGAAAGAAACGCATTTGTCCGGATATAGGGACATATTTTTATACCTTACGTGTCATACCCGGTGTGCCGCAAGAGTCGATACTTGGACCAATTCTATTTAACATTTTTATATATGATCTCAGTTCTTGTGCCCGCCATTCAAACATTTTGCAATGTGAAGGATGATATAAAATTGTTTCACCAGGTTTCATCTAGCGATGACTGTCTACTGCCGATGAATGATGTTAATTCAGTGCATAATTGGTGCTAGCGCAATGTGTTAAAACTAAATCCTAATAAAACAGTTGTTTCGTACTTTTCAAAAAGTTTCAAACTGCAAGTTTTCCTTAGTAGATTGATAACTTACCCCTGCGTAGCGTGCAGTGAACAAAAGATCTAGGAGTATATATCGAATCAACTTTGTCCTTCAATGAACATGTTTCTTACATTATGAATGCTGGTATCCGGACGCTAGGTGTCATTTCCAGGATTGCGTGTGAATTCTCATCACCAGAGTGTATATTCAAGTTATATTGTTCTTTGATACGAACAAAACTTAAGTTTAGTTCAGATGTTTAGAACTGTATTGGTTGAACTAACCAAGCTAAAACCGAAAATGTGCAGAGACGTTTTTCTTTCTTTTTTTCGAATTTTGTATGACCACTACATTGGCCGTACTGTTTATGATTACGCAAGACATTTACAACGATGTGGTTGCCTTACAGAAAACTCGTTAAGGCTTGAGCGGGCTCAAAATCTTTTTTGTACAGAAGCGCTTGCTTAGTTAAATTGATTGTTCGAACCTCATGTCAGCTTTATGTATTTATGTGTCGCGAGTAATATTAAGGGTTTCTTCCACTTTCTCAGTTGGTATAATTAACCTAACCAATTACACGAAACGCATACATCATTTCAATAACAGATTCAGCACAACCGGTAAGTACACCTTCTCTTCTGACATTAAACTTTGAGAGCGCAGCTCTCAGGCGCCTGTTTCCGGGTTGAGCGACGCGCGTTGCATTTTTTGACGTTCCCCCGCTAGAGTTAGCGGGGAAAAAATTTCCGCTACGTTTAGCGGGGAAAATTTTCCGCTAAATTTAGCGGGAAATTTTTTCGCTAACTTTAGCGGAAAAATTTCTCCGCTAAGCTTAACGGAAATTTTTTCCCCGCTAAATTTAGCGAGAAAACTTTCCTGCTATATTTAGCGGAAACATTTGGCGGGGAAATCGACGTCACATGACCTCAACACAAATGAAGTTTCCCCGCTATATTTAGCGGAAACATTTGGCGGGGAAATCGACGTCACATGACCTCAACACAAATGAAGTTTCCCCGCTAAATTTAGCAGAAAAAGGTTTGCTAAATTTCCCTCTAAATTTAGCGAGAAATTGAGCGAAAATTTCTCCCGTAATGGGAGGGAGCAGGAGAGGAGAAGGGATGGGTACGGAGAGAGAGGGGGGAATACCCTTCCCTTCTTACGCTTCCCTCTTCCTTCTCAAGAGCTGCGCTCTAACTCGGGATTCCAAATAATTGTAAACGTCTTTCATTTTTAGGTGATTTCTCGCTAATATTTAACAATTTATTGTGTATGTAAAAAGATATTGGAGTGAGCTATTTGTTAGTTATTTTGAATTACATTGCTTATTTGTGTTATAGCTTTTTGGCTACTACCATCTTAGCCAGTTTTCATGACCCACATAGGATACTGTATAACGACATTATTGAGCGGGCATCCACATCTCAGATCTGTTATCTTTTCTGTGCATCATAATTAAGGCAATCTCGCTGTTCATGAACCCACAAAATAAGCTGATGACAGTGAGGATGATGTCAAGCAGCTGCATGCCTGTCTCTATCCTTCCGGTATTCTCAAAGGGCTTAGAATAAAGTATACATATTCGTTATCCCAGTTTGTGAATAAGCATAAATTAGTGTTAATGCTTGATTCGGCTTCCGGAAATATCAATCTACAAAACTTGCATTGCTTGAAACAAAAAAAAATATATTTCTATAGAGTATTCAGAAAAATATTTCGGCCCTTGTCATTTTTTGGTGATTTTAAGAAGGTGTTTGATTATTTAACTCACAATTTGCTACTAGAAAAGTTCAATATTTAAGGAATTCGAAGTCAGGCAGCTCTGTTGCTTAGATCCCATTTAGACCATCATAAACAATTTGCTAATCTTAATGGTTTTGCATCTACAACAAAGGCAGTTATCTCCGGTATAGCATAAGGAAGCATTTTAGGGCCCTTGCTGTTTATTATGTAGATTAATGATATTGTAAACATAAATCCACTAACCTAATTCGTAATATACGCGGATGACCCAAGCCTCTTCTTTTCTGACGATACTGGCGACGACCTTACCAACTTCGCAAACGTGACCCTAATATCATTGCAAAAGTGGACTTCAGATAATGCGCTAAAAATCATTACACGTATGACTAAGGCAATCATATTTCGGCATAAAAACTATTTTTTTAAAACAAGCGTGTTTTCTTAAATGCAAAGGCTACAGAGATTGTTCATAATTTTAAGAGTCTTGATCGTATCTTTCAACAGTACTCGCACTAAACAATTTTTAAAACAAGCGTGCCTTCATAAATGCTATAGAGATTGTTTATAATTTTAGAGTCTGGATGGTATTTTTAATCAGTACTCGTCTCGGGACAATCATCTAAACAACTTACGCACTAGGTTGTCAAGGGTCACTGCGCAAGTCTCTCGTAATCGTTTTATTTTGCCGACAAATGTTGTCGGCAAAAAAATAAATAAAAAGGAATAGAAAATTAATAAGTGATCGTTCATAGACCGCTGATTTGGATGTAAAAGGATGTAAAAAGGAAAATAGGCTATACGAGGCACTGATCGGTGGCCTATGAACGATCACATAAAAATTTTCGATTCATTTTTATTGATTTTTTATTCATTTTTATTCGTTTTTTATTTTTATTTTGTCTCCCACGATTTAGAGGTTATTTTCTAAGTCTTCAGAATAGTATCGTATATAGTTATAGATCATTACCTTTGTTTAACTTTTAATGTTTTCGTTTTGGTCTACTGTGCTTTATTGCCGAATTCAGAAACCTCACTGAAACTACACTCAAACTGAAGGGCCCCTCCACTTCGTCGAGGAAGGCGCGAGGGCCTTCGCTGGCCAATCGCGACGGCGGATCCGTCCTCGCGATTGGCCAGCGCCGGCCCTCGCGCCTTCCTCGAGGAAGTGAAGGGGCCCTTCAGTTTGAGTGTAGCTTGAGTGAGGTTTCTGAATTCGGCGGTTAGTCTTTTTAGTCTAAAAATCTTGTTAGAGCGCCCCGCCTATAAATAGACTTATTTCTGCTTCCTTTTTTTCAACTCCAGACACTTCCTTCACCTTCTTCTTTCTCGGTGCATATAAAACCGTCAGCTGTGAGTTAGCGCCTGTCCTGTCCACTTCTTCGTCTCTCCTTGTCCTAGCGCTATTTGTATTTTAGTATTTATAACCAACTATCCCGCCAGAATATTTTGCTTCCGAAAGGACCCAAAGTGGGACGGAAACGAATGAATCGATTTATGAGACCGGTTGATGTTTGTATTTCGCTTTGTTATGTTGCTTTTCTCGTTCTTTTCCTTTACAGTGTTGCGTTGTTTTACTTCTATATAGGAAACTGCAAGGAAGCAGTGGGCTCCGTTTGCTGTTTATACAGCTTTTTCCCCTTGTTTCCTTCGTTCATGTAATAAAATGGAAAATAAAGTTTATTAAATGGGTCATGAAACGATATCGGGCGGGAATGTTCGTGACTTTGCAGAGGCATACTGGTCCTAGTCTGGCCCATGTATACTCACGAAGATCGCCACTGATTCAGAAGCTTCTTTGTCGCGGTGAAATTGCGAGAATAAAAGGGGACTGTTTCGTTTAGTATTGCCTTCGCAAAGCTCGATGACATAATTGTGGATTGAAAACAGACTCCTGACGACAGTCTAGCGCGGCTCATAGATTGGACACAAGAAGTCCGAGAGCTTCGGCTCGTAACAATCAAAGCCTCGGCAGACATTCGGGTGGTGGGTCGTGTCCAACCATTGCGGTGATAAGAGTAGCCGAACTCTAACAATGCCCGGAGCTCAGAGCGCGTTTTCTACTTTGACAACCCCAGCGCGCGGCTATGATTAACGTTGGCGACATTGGATTGGCCCCAAGCCCCGGCCGCTTGTTCTGGCTCCGAGTTGAGTGGATGAACAATGCTCATATTCGTCGAATTGTTTTGACGACTGTCATTGCCTGGAAAGTAAAACTGAGGCAAGTTTATGAGTTATTAACGGTAAAGAGTGATTCTAAGTAGTATTTAGCAAAAGTAGAAAAATCTTTTCATGGCTTCTTTGATATTGTCAAAATGTTTATTTCGGTCCTCTGTTGGCACTCGAGGCAAAGACAGTGAAAGCTGACGAAGTGACCGTTGGGGCGCTTGCTCTGACGAAAAAGTATCTCGCGCTAGCTTTGGCTGGCGCGAGTCTCCTGCGCTTGTCCCGTGTGCTGTGCCGGCCGGCTCGCGTAGCCTGCGCCTCTGACATATGCTCCCCCTCTGAGAAAAAACCACCCTGGTTGTTTTCGTGGCGGCGGCAGGCTTTGATTCCTGCGAAGTAGACGACGTCGGGATTCTGGGTTCGGCCGTCAGTTGGTGGGTTGAGGAACAGTACGAGGTATTTGACCGTTGACGTCTGGTTGACGACGCGGTAGGGCCACGTATGGCGTGGTAAAACTTTTGGCATTAACCAGCCTTGCGCAGGGGGAATTCGACGAGGACCTCGTCTGCAGGGCAGTAGTTAACGTTTCGATTAAGTTCGTCGTAGCGTATTTTTGATTGCTGCTGTTGCTCTGATATGCGAGAGCGGGCTAGCCGGTGGCATTCTTGAGTTTGAGAAACAGCGTCGCACAAAAATAAGTGTGCATAATACACCTATTTTGAGAGGAAAGATGGAATATAAAGTACAATATGCCTCGTGTCCATAGAGAAGGAGGGATAGAGGAAATCCCGTCGTACTCTGACGTGCGCTGTTGTATGCGAATGTTATGAAGAGTAGAATGGTTCTTCCAGTTGGTGTGAGTTTTCGATGGGCGCATTGAAATGATATCGGCTAATGTGTGATAGGATCGCTCGGTCAGTTTATTTGTCTGGGTTTATACGCGGTTGTGGTACGATGTGTGATGTTGCAGGCACTAAGTAACGCCTCCACGGCGGTAGACGAAAAGGACCGTCCGTGATCACTTATGAGTGTACGGGGTGCTCCGTGGCGGAGAACCACCTGGTGAAGTTGCAACGCAGCGATTTGGGGTGCTGTGGAGTTAGGAAGGGCCGTTGTTTCGACATAACGTGGAAGATGGTCGATAGTCACAATTATCCAGTTGTTCTTTGAATTGGATGTTGGGAGGGGTTTTAAAAGGTCAACTCTCAAAGTTTGAAATGGTAAATGAGGTGGAGCTATGTGATAGAGAAGTCTTGGGGGAGATGACGTTGGACGCTTTTGGTGCTGACACAGGTGGCAATACCTGACGTGTTTGAATATAGTTATATAAATTTAAAGTGAAAAAGACTGATGCGGTTCTTAGGAATCTGAGATGGCCGGCTGTGGGGTCATCGTGTACATGCTGTAGTA
Organism: Ixodes scapularis; assembly: GCF_016920785.2. Lineage (NCBI taxonomy): Eukaryota > Metazoa > Arthropoda > Arachnida > Ixodida > Ixodidae > Ixodes > Ixodes scapularis. The sequence goes on along the minus strand of NW_024609836.1, from coordinate 10,332,872 downwards.
TTTCTTGTCGGAAGTGTTGAAGGAGGACAGGAAGCCAACGCTTACCTTGTGGATTCTAATTTCAGCAAAAATACAAACCGTCAATTGCAAAAAAAATATTTTTATAATAAAACGTCAATTCTATTACGTGTCATTCAAGTAGGAGATCGTGCAATTTATCCACGGATCTGCACGCTGCTCGGATAGCGGGAAATAAGAGCAATTGAGACTGTGCTGTTGTGTCAGGTGCAACTGTAGCAGTGTTAAGGGAAAGTGGATATTAAAAGAGGGCATGAGAGTCGATGTTTTCTATCAATTTTGTAGCCGATATAAAAATCATACCCATGGAGTTTTAGCGCCCATCTTCCGAGGCGTCCGATTACGTCCTTAAGGGATGCAAGTCTTCGCAAAGAGTGCTGGTCGGTGACCAACACTCATCATCGTCATTATTAGTACTATTATTATTACTATTATTATTCAGTTTTCAAATTCAAACCGTCAATATCACCAGGCATCGACGACATTCGAGTTATTGATCTTCGTAGAAATTATGAGGTACTGTACTGTACAGTCGGGAGCAAAAGTTTGCGGGGCACGGGAGCGCCTGCCGAAATGCATTGCCGCGCCGTGCAACGGCGCTCCGCCGCATTAATAAGCCGCGCTTTGCGCATGCGCGCCATTCGTGCTGGCAGACATGTCTCTTTCGCTCGTTTCTGTCCGACTCACTACTGATAACCGGAGTCGGCCCCAGGGGCGCAAGTTGCCGTTTCGCTGGCTATCATGCCTCGCGTCCTCTTCAGCTACCTCAGCAGCCGCGCTGGGTGACGGAGCGCCTGGTTAACCCCCCCCCCCCCCCCCCGTCCCCCCCCTCTTCCCCGTACGCGACCTCCATGACAAAGCGCGGTGGCTGAGGCGGCTGAAGCAGACGCACAGCATGACAATCAGGGAAGCGCGAACTCGCGCCCCTGGCGCCGATTCCTGTTATCAGGAGTGCGTCGAAAAGAAACGAGCGAAACAGACATGATTGCGAGCACGAAAGCCGCGCATGCGCAAAGCGCATCTCCTTAATGCGGCGGCGCGCCGTCGGACGGCGCGGCGATGCATTTCGGCACGCGCTCCGGTGCCCCGCAAACTTTTGCTCCCGACTGTACATGTACTTCTTCATATGTTGGATCGATTTATTGCGAATTGCACTCTTCCAGATTGACTAAAAAACGGTATTGTACGGCCCTTGTCCAAAGGTGGCGCAGGGACCGAGATTGAAAATTTCCGCCCAATTTCTCTTTTGCCAATTATTGCAAACTTCTTGAAAAGCATGAATTCCATACTGTGACATCATTTCTGGATGTGCACAATGTCATTTCAACGAGTCAGTTCGGTTTTCTTCAAGCCGTTGCTTGCAGATTTTGCAGATTAATTATTTTCTGGTTTTGAAAGACTTGTTTGTTGTGCTCTTTTTTTAGATGTATCTAAAGTTTTTGATACCGTTAGTTATTCAATCTTTCTGAAGAAACTTTATAACTACAAATTTCGTGGCCCTTTTTTTTTTGTTTTTTGTTTTTTTGTTTTTTACATTATTTTTTAGATCGCTCAAAACTTGTATTTGCAGCTGGGGCACGGAGCCCGCGAACAACATTAAGGGCAGGTGTAGCTCAAGGCTCAATCCTGTCTCCATTCCTATTTAATTTGTTGGCTAATGACATTTCTACTTTTTTTCCCAAAGCCAAACTTTATCAATATGCATATCATACTGTAATTGTTACTCGAGATATTAACTTCGAAGATGCTGCCCGCTCACTGCAATGCGCTGCGACTGTAGTCATGGACTGGTTTCAACGAAATATTTTGGACGTTAACATGAATAAGATTAAGCTTATTTGTTTTCATAATCCTCTTAAATCTCTCTGTCTTGATTTCCTTTCCCTTTTACATAACTCAAACTGGGTATCTGGCAAGTGTGTTCCTTTATTATATGTTGAATCGGTAAAGTACTTAGGAGTTTTGTTCGACTGCGGTTTAACCTGGAATGCTCAACTCACGTCATGTAAAAAAATCGAGGAGTACTTGTTGTCTTCTATATAATACAAAATCACTTATGCCCCTTTCTGATCGCAGACTAGTCACCCAAGCTCTTGCATATAGTGTATTGCAGTATGGCCTTACGGTGTTTGGAAACTGTTGCAGCTTCTGGCAATAAAAAATTCACTGCATTTTGAAAATTTTTTTGAAAAGTGTTTCTTATTGCATGCGACTGTCAAATAATAGTGATCTCTTTCCAGATTTACGCTTGCTCTGTCTCCGTACACTTTCTATTTAAACTGTTCCCTTGCGTTACTTTTGATAATATCAATTTAAAAGAAAAAACATTGTTTTTCGTTCGCTTTGCTTCCAAGAGAGTTTCGAGATCCCTTTCGCCCGAACGAGATATGGACGGTATACACGCGAATTTTACGTGCCTGAACTCTTCAATAATCTTCCTTCTGATATTCTACAAGCGAATTCAGTGCGTCAACTAAAGAGAATGCTGAGACTTCACTTGCTCTAATGAGATGAGTCGCTTTGCGTGTACCCATTGTTAATATGTGCGTAGTATATGTGCATAATTACGCATCCAGTTCTGTACACTTCAAACTTTTTCAGTTTGTCCTACTCGGGGATGGGCAAAATACATGCAAATATGTATCGAAATACAAATACAAAATACTTCGTCAAAAATGTATTTAATGACAAATCTAATTACATTTCCAAAAAAAGCATTTAAGTACAAGATAAAAATACAACCAAATGTATTTGGTCTCCTACAAATACTTTTCCAAATACATTCCTCAAAATTTGCGTCAGTGACTTCAGGGCCCCTGCAACGGATTTCTGGGTATCTCATTTTCATTTTACATCGCACACTCAGGAGTTTGTGTGCGAGGCTCTAGTAACGTAATAGAAATATAATCACAAAAAATGTAATCAGCTTGGACGTAATAGGTGAAAAAAGTACAGAGCTTCAAGCAGCTTTTTTTGTCGATTACATTTTGGTATAGATCAACAAAGAACCGAGATGACCAAGACGCGCAGCACTAGCCAGAGAATTTTGTATTGTTGCAACTCGCACCAGTTACGAAAATCTGGACGACTCGCACGAATAGAATGTTCCAGCCAAAAATATGAATGGAAATCAGATTGGAAAGCATCACAAGTTTTCACAGCCACTTATTTAGCCAGTCTGCCTGTGAACGTCGATTTCGTCACTATTCTTTCCCTGGACTAGCACCGTGATCACAAAGTCACTACACTCTAAGAAAAAATGGAGGAAAAAAGTAGCAACGGCGCGCCTTCCTCCCTTCTACCGACGCGCCCCCAAGCGGACACGAGAAAAGGGGAGGAACGAAACTTTTTTCTCCTTCTCCACGCAGAGGGGTGAAAGCTTTCGCCCTCCCGACTCATCGTCTTTCGGTTTCGTTTTTCGAGCAGGTCGTGCACGTTGTTTAATAAATAGCTGTTGAGTTGAGTGAGCTTCAGCAGCAGCGAAGGCCGCCTGTAATTCCGTCTTCTAGTCTAAACGTGCAGAACATTTCGGTTGCATTGACGTTTTTATCACTAATTTTATCAAACGAGCAAACGAAGCCGCTATAAACAGCGAAGTTCCGGAACAGTGCCAGCAGTGCCACGTACACTGGGGGATGGCGGTCTGGCGGTCTCCGGCGTCTCCGGATTGTTTGACTCGCGCGGCACGGAACTACAGCCACTGCAGCACTACAGACTACAGTAGCTAAAGCACGCGGAACTGTGTCGACGTTTTCGACGTTATGGAAACCGCAGGAACTGTGTCCGCTGTGTCCAAGAAAGGCAGGTTTTGCTGCCGGCTGCCTGGGTGCCTTCCCCCCTGAGTTCGGTTCTGTTTTCCGATGCCGAGTGCAACCGGCGTTCAACGTGGTTCCGTGTTTGTGCGTGTCAGCAACATAGCTGCAACATCGTGATGGCAGTGTTGTCGGTTGTGAACGGAAGACTGGAATTATCGCCGATGTGACCGTGTGTTCGCGTATCAGTGGTGTAACAACAAGAGGAGATCGTAAACGGTCGGGCATTGATGCCGCTGGTCGGGCCGTGATCGGAGGGGGCGGGTTGTCGCAGTTTGACATTCTGCTTTACATTAAAAAGTTTAATACCGCTTGAGGGATTACGTGCAATCGATCAACGTGCGGATAGTCATGTTGGAACGCTGGTCTGAGCAGTATAAGCTCCTATCGTACAGTGGCCAATGTGACTGTTGGTTGTATTGTCCCCGAGAGCGATTGCGCTCTGGGGCAAGGACAACAGTACGAAATCGTGACGGAAAGTACGTATATTTACAGTGTGGAATTTTAGCATTAAAAAACAATAGTAGGTAAAATCGAAAAAAAAGCTACCATTTATTTTGCTGTTTAAATATATACTACGGTTCCTGGAGAAACTGCCCTCCAAGTGGCACGCTAGGATGAGCGCTAGAAGTTTTCGGGCTCGCCACGGCGTAGCTCCGTACACTTAACACCTGCCGCAAGTCGCGGCTTTGACTGCATTCAAGTTGATCGAAAAGCGATTTCTCAGCCTGTGAAGCATCACTTCCAGCTGAGTGAATATCCGCTCTACAGAGATTAATTCAAGACGGCAATTGCAGCTTTGCGCGAACAGCACAAATAGAAAAACAAACACTACAATAGAAATACAGGCTACGACGCGCCGTGCGGGGAAACAAACTCATGGCTTCGAACCGCATTGGAGCGGTTTGATATATTGCTTTCAAATAATTACGGCGTGATCGAGCGTTTACTTTTTAATAAGAGATACATCCCCTGAGCCATTCAAAATACTCTCAGAGGTATGACATTGCTGGGAAAAAATCAACATGCTGGGAATATTTTTTATTGCTTAGGGAGTCACCGAAAAGTTCCGCACGTTCAAAATGACCAGTATAAAAGACGGAAACGCAGAAAACGGGTGTAGTGTTCGGGTTAGTGTGGTGTTCTGTTGTATTGATATTGGTGTGTGCAGTGCATGTGCTTAATGTATGTTCACCTGATGCTTGTAATAAGTGTAATGGGTGTCATGTGTGTATAGCAGAGGATTCTCAAGCGCAGTAGTGGCCTGAAAGAAGCAAATTATTTTTTGTAGAACATGAATTGGGCGGTACCTAGCGCCACCTATCCTAGCTACTTGCAATTACTCTGCTTGACCCCGCCATCTGGTGGCTAGCGATTTAACCTTCTTTCACGCTACGCGATAAACAGCGGCTTCGAGTTTGTTCTTTCGAGAACGGCTTTTGGTTTCGCGGAGTGAGTTTGCCCTTCTCCGTGATGTGCGGTTGACGAAGGAATTGTGACTCGAGGAACACCAAAGGTAAGACGCAAAGTGCACGAAGTAACTCGGTATCGGTTGACTCCGTTTAACATCGCAGTGCTATCGACGAGAAGACTGAGTAACTGCTTTCGAAACGCAGGTTTCTGTACCTGTGGGGGGAATCTGGCTTCGGAAATAAACACAGTTTCCGGAGAGATCGTGTTACGCTTTCATTTGCTGCTGCTCTCGTCCCGTACAAGAGACGTAGCGTTAAGCCTTATTGGGCTCGATTTGCTCGATTCGGGGCCGCCATATTGAGATGCAAGCGACGGAGGAACTTTGCTCCCCTGCTTCAGGGACGAAGGTTTCTCCCTTTCTAAAGGAACATAGGTTACAAGACCGTTCCTCCCGTAAGGGAGGACTATCCGTACCCTTTTTTTTAAGAGTGTAAACGCTTGTGCTTGATTGAGAGACGCTGCATTCGGTGCAGAACGTAGTTTTCTTCCTGCTCTGGGCGCGTCTTACGAAGAGCAAAATGAGTCGTGACAATAAATTTGAGAAATGTATTTTCGCCCACAAACTTCTATTTAATTGCAATTGTATTTAAAATACCCACGTTTTAGTATTTAAATACACACGTCAAATGCATTACCCAGTTTGTAATTAAATACAAGCTCAAAATACACAAAGTGTTTGAAATACGTATTTCAAATGCTTGTATTAGAAATACTGCCCATCCCTGGTCCTACTGATGTGTGTGTGATAAACTTTACACTGTTTTTCTTCGTGGACATGTAAATTTTTCTTCTATAATTTTTTGGGCGGCATCCCAAAAGCCATTGTTGGCTTTGATTGCCCCAGCAATCTTGTATGGCTTCGTGAATGTGTCCTGAATACAAGTTTATTATTATTAATATTATTATTATTATTATTTATATTATTATTATTACGTTTTTCAACGGCCTTTTGAATGCACTTTCTATCGTTATGGGCGCTGCCACCTTTACTTTATTTTTTCGGGCCTGTTTCAGCAACCATGGTAAGACATCCTCAATTTATTGTCAGCTCCAGACTCAAATTTCGCTATTCTATCCGATTACGCAAACTGTGAAAGCAACACCTCCTCCTCCCCGTTAAATTGCATGCCATGTCTACGATTGGTTCAAACTTTAAAACAGCTTGTCCACCTTGCAAATCATCCTAGATAATAAACTAATAAAAAAAAAACAGGTTTTGTGATGTCGTGCTGTAGTAAATGACAGTTTAGGAAACGGAGAACGTGACTATTGCCATGTGAATCGCTCCTTGGCATTATTATCGGCTAATGTAGCGATATCATTTGAGGCAAAGCGACAGTGAGATTCTCATTATTCCGCATGCACTGTGTTTCTTAATTTATCACTGACCACCAAATTTTTGTCTCTTTTTTTTGGGCGGAGGCGATTGAGAACTTTTTAAGGTTTCTCAACTGAGAAACTTTTTTAGGTTTCTCAATTGCACCAACTGCAGAACATTTTGGGCGAGGCCGTGTCAGACGTGTTCGTTATTTGCCTAAAACTTACAGACCAAATGAACAAAAAAACTGAAACTTTAAGCGAAAGCAATAAATTACTTATTCGACTGTTTCGGAAGGAAGAACTTTTTTCATAATATTTTTTTAATATTACCGATGTCTTTAAAAATGAGGAAGCTACGGCTGGATTGATTATGTAACTGCTCCTGTCATATCTTAAAATTAACAAAACGGGATAGCATTTGAGACCATTTAATTTAGCATTTTTATAAACAATAATACTTGTATGTTTAGTAGTGCTTAGACCACATAATAAGTTTATCACTACGTTTTCCGAGGGAGCGCGGAAAAGAGCTTACATTCAAATGAAAACAAAAAAGCCATTTACAACTCCCGTAACGCCGAATTTGAGCGCAGCTCCTGAGGAGGAGGAGGGAAGGGTACTGAAGGGAGGGTACGCCTCTCGTCCCCTCCTCCTCATCCTGCCCGCTACTCCTCCCTCCGAGCGGTACCCGCGTCGGGGTCCGGTAACCTCACGAGGGTTAGGTGACCTCATGGGGGTCACATGACGATGACAATGACGTCACGTGACGTCATCGTCATCGTCACTGGTGACGACATCAGTGCCGTCGCTGATGACGTCATCGTCACTAATGACGTCGTCAGTGACGTCACGTCACCTGGGACGTCACGCGTCCCATAATGCACCGCGCGGTGCACCCCGCGGCGACGGTGCTATAATCGCCCCCATAATGCACCGGCGACGGTGACGCCCTTCAAGCCGGAAACGGGCGACTAAGAGCTGCACTCTAAAACTAAGCTTAGCGAAATAAGTTTGAGGTCGACGTTCGACGAGTTCGTGTCATGTACCTTGTCATATCTAAGGCTTATTTCTTTTCGCGAAAACGATTCAATCCAGCCTCCGTCGGTGGTCAAGGTGTTAAATCTTAAAATGTTTTCATACATTAATCGCCTCGGCGTTAGGCGTGAAAAAAGACGAAGAAACACATTTGAAAAAGGCTGTAGAAAACGCCGACTGCCGCAAAGTTGGCAAACTGCCGAGTTGTATTTCGCCTCTCGGTCCAGCCGCGTCGTGGTGTCTTCTCAAGGTCACGCTTCCGCGTCACGTCACAACATGCCTCTCGTTCCGCGAAAAGGCATCGCTGCGTCGCTCGCGGCGCCCCGCGAAAAACATGCTTAGACATAACTGTGACATTTTAATGAAAGCATTTAAGGTTTTCGGTTTAACTCGTTCTTTTCCCCTGTGAAGTTTATGCGAAAAAGTACACGCCTGTAAATTTTCTGGAGTCTATAGACCAGTGTCCGGAAGTGCTCTTTTTAGCCTCGACCGCAAGGAGCAAACGCGAACAATAATCTCGAACCCAGACGCTTACAGGAAGGGGGGGGGGGGGGGGGGGCTGCGTCAGCCTGCGCCGCCGCTTCCCGTTGAGGGCTTCTTCGCTGGTGTGCCGACTGCCGTTTCGCCGGCATCAATCCTGTTTACCGCGGTATGTGAGTATAGTGCCCGTAATGGGAGAGCCGTGTTTCCATACACCACTTTGCGGCTGTTGGTTTCCATCTAGCCGAACCAGAAAACATCTCGCGACGAGTTGACCGCGCCGCGAGTGACGAAGAAGAAGCAAACATGGCGACGGTTTGTGCAATTGCTTTGGTGGCTCCGGTGTTGAGTGTCTTCAACATCCTCGTGAGAAGGTTCCCCTGCCCTTCGAAGTTATTGCAAGCATCACGAATGGCACGAAAGATATGGAATCATCGTCTCAACTACAAATAAGCAGGCCTTCACGAGCAACAGCAGTGCCGAGCAGGCGCTCGGCACAGTTGTATCGTCAGATGTTTTACAACGGCGAGGTATTTTCATTTATCATTTGGAATGGCTTCAAGAGTGGGAAATTAATCTATTTCGCGGATTCTTAACGCCGAGGCGAGTGCCCTCCGTTGCAGTGCCGTTGTCGCGCAAAGTGCAGGGAAAACCGGGTGGCGATGGCGGCGGTGCTCTTTGATCGCTTTGATCTTGCGCCGTCGAGTTCATGGAGTCCGGAGTAAACGTACGTACGTGCGTCTGCTGGATCGGTGTTTTGGACTTCCTCAAAACTCTTTCTCACGCGCATTTTCCTTGTGAAGCTTAGTAGCTCATTACACCTCATCGTCGACTGCGCTCATTTGACTACGACGGACGAGCCTGCGTGATGTGAATTTCACTGCCTAAGATCCTTGGTGTGCTGTAACGAGGGCTAATAAAATATCACCGCGAACTTCTGAACAAACGAGTCGAAGTTTTGTCTGTAATATTGCTCAGTTTACTACATTTATTGAGTCCCTATTTTGTTTCGTAGGTGACAACGGCCTAAGAATAATTTTGGGGGGAGATTTCAACATTGATATGTTAAGTGATTCAAAACAAAAAAGAGATTTTAGTATGTTGATTGAGTGCTTTGGATTTGCTAATGCTATCAATTTCGCTACTCGTGTGACTTCAAACTCTAGCACACTTATAGATCTCTTTCTTACAAACGTTGATGCCTCACTGTTACAAAGTGGTGTTGTGGGCTGTTCAATCAGTGATCATCTACCCATATACATTTTTGTGCATCGGAATTTGCCCAAGGTAAGCATAAATGATGCTCTTTCATTTGCATTTCAAGACATGTCATTTACCGCTTTAGAAAGATTTAAGTATGAAATTGAACATGCGAACTGGGATGCGGTATTCTCTGCGGACTCTATTGATGACGCATATGACTGCTTTATAATGATATTCACTACAATTTACAAGAACAATTTTAAATATAGGACACATCGGCCCCCAAAAGGCTCTCGCAAACCCTGGGTGACGGGCGAAATTCTAAAAAAAAAAATAAACAAGAGAAATAGACTTTTTAAGTAATTTGTTCGTACAAAAAATCCTGAAATACTACATCTTTTTAAGAAATGTCGTAATGAGGTAACGAACTTAATTAGACGAGCAAAATCTACCTATTACTTTAACATGTTTAGCAACTTAAGTACCAGTGCCAGTATGTGGAAGAAACTCAACTCGATTTTAGGAAAAACGTCAGCCTCTTCTAGATCTAAAACATTAAAAATAAACGGACAAGAACTCGGAGGAGCTGAACTAGCCAACAAATTTAATGATTATTTTATTAACTTAGTCAGTAATGATCGCAGCAATGAAGCATTGCTATATGTATCGAGATTTATAAATGAAAGTATCTTCTTTTATCCTACGGATGTTCATGAGGTCAGCTCTGTGTTTTGTAACCTTAACAATAGTAAAAGTTGCGATATTGATGGCATCCAAATAAAGCCCGTTAAATATGTGATTGCGCAAATTGCACCTATTTTAACTCATTTGTTTAATCTATCGTTATCACAGGGTATTTTTCCAAAAAAAATGCAAATAGCAAAAGTGCCGATACTTTATAAATCTGGAGATAAAAATGATTTATCAAATTATAGGCCGGTTTCTGTACTTCCGATATTTTCAAAGGGTTGAGAAAAACTGATACATTTTCGATTAAACCAGTTTTGTGAAAAATTTTCAGTTGTTACAGATTCTCAATTTGGGTTCAGAAAAGGGCGATCGACTGAACTTGCTCTGTTGAATATGAAAGAAATAATTCTGAAAAATTTTGAAAATAAACTTCTAACGGTAGGAATTTTTATAGACTTTTCGAAAGCCTTCGATCGGTTAAATCATGACACATTAATGCGTAAACTTTACAATTATGGCATTCGTGGAAATGCGGCGGCGTTAATAAGAAGTTATTTGAGCTTCCGTTTTCAGTGCATTCGCCTCAATGGCCACTTCTCTGATCTAAAACAACTACAGGCAGGTGTACCACAAGGAAGTGTTTTGGGACCTATTTATTCAACCTTTACATTAACGACATCATAAATATTTCACATAATGCCCAGATAATAACGTATGCGGACGATACGAGCATATTTTTTCAAGGAACGGACATAAATATTATTTAATCTGAAGTGAATAGTTTTCTCAATGTGCTTAGTTCGTGGGCAACGGCAAATTCGTTAAAAATCAATAGCAATAAAACAAAGGCCGTTCTATTTCGTCCTAAAAGTTCTGTCAGGCAAATAGATATACCACTTAAGCTAGATAGATCAACCATACAAGTTGTTCCAACGGTAAAAATACTGGGGGTGTTCTTTAACCAATACATGAGTTGGAACGAACACGTAGAACATGTTATGTCTAAAGTATCAAAAAATAACGGGTATTATTTATAAACATCGGTTTTTTTTACCAGAAAGGGTCAAGATTATATTATATAACACATTGTTCACTTCACATTTAAAGTACTGCCAACTTGTCTGGGGCAATACGACAAAATTAAACCTAGACAGATTACATATCGCACAAAAAAAGATCTTACGTTTAGTAGCCAATGTACCATATGGTAGTCATGCCGATATTTTATTCTCCAAATTTAAGGTAACAAGTATTTTTGACTTATATACACAGACATTAATAAAGAAATATAAAGATAGTATTTATTATAATAACAAATCATTCCTTTCCTTAGCTTCGCTGGAAGAAAACTCTTCGTTTTATCATACGCGTAGTCCAGAGCACTGGAGAGTGCCGCATCCCAGAACCAATTACGGATTTCAAATGCTCCAGTATACTGTACCGTCTACCATTAATGAACTCATAAAAAACAATATTCACATAGAAAATATGTCAAATAACCAAATTAGACAATTGTATTTTAATAACAAATAATATTTTAAAGTTCTGTGCTGTTCAGCATATCAAAAGCTGTATAATGTGCTGTATGTTTTTTTTTTTTGTTTTTTGTTTTTTTTTTGCAAGTGCCGACTAATCTGCCGAAGTCTGTATGGGAGGCAGGGACTTGTCAAGCTACGCAATGTAGCTTTTTTCCCTGTCTCCTTCTCCAAACTGGAGTCAATAAAGTTGAATTGAATTGAATTGAAGTGTTATTATAACTGATCGCCTGTCACAATATTAATCAGCAGCGTTCCTAAACTCCGCCCCCACAGGCACCATGCTTCGTTGCCCGATAGTAAGTGTCTCCTGGTACCTCGTAGAATTCCAGCTCCCACTTCAAGTAAGTACCATCCTTTAGATCTGGCCATTAATAGTTTCTAACCCCGACGCTCGCAGCGTGTGTGTGTGTGGGGAGGGGGGGGGGAGGGGGGGGGGGAGGACGGACGCGCGCTATCATACTCGGAGCCCTCGTTTAAGCCGCTTCGCGGCGGCAGACAAGGCGGCACATTACAAAAGAAAGCTAATCCGAGCTGTCTATGTAACTAGACCCATTTGCTAGTCATTCGATGAAACGTCGTGGTCTCGTTTTCATTCGCTAAAACGGCGTTCGATCAAGTGAACGCCTCCCACTTATTTCGGCTCGGCGGAGCCGCGCTGCCGCAGAAAGGCAAGCAGATCGCGAAAATCTGTCTCAAACGTGCCACGAATGTAATGTCGTATGCAGGAGGCCAACAATCAAACATCTGAAAGCTACAAGAAAGCGGTAGCGAAATATTTACTACGCAATGAACCCGGACTGAAACGCGGATGTCAAGGGTCAGCAGACACCGAGAACATTTAAGACAAGAAAGGTTTTCTCTTGTTTTCTTGATCGAGATGGGTTCTGAATGTTCACATCTTATCTGTTGAAGAACGGGCCGCGGAGGCTTCTGGCGAAAACATCTTTCACGATGTGCCGGTGCATTCGGACAGCCTACCGCATCCAGCTCCCCAAAGCAACGCTGCCAACGCAGCCCCCCCCCCCCCCCCCCCCCCTCCTCCTTGCCTGCGAGTTCTCTCCGCGTGATGGCGCGAGCGTAGATAAACATGGCGGCGCCCTGGAATTAACGCGGACACTGGTCTATATTAGTGGTTTCTATGTCCGATTACTCGTTATGTTCTTTGAGGCCTAATTACTCCCTGTGACCTTCTTTTCGAACGTGTTTCGAAACTTTTATTTATTTATTTTTTTTTCAAAATGAACTTTTTTTAAAAATATGACTTCGCTTTTTTCCTTCATAAATAATTTATTAGTTCCTGTCAGAACAGGATGAAAATAATAAATTTTTTTACAGAGCATGGGTAGTTTGGCAAGAATAAAGCTATCTAATCTAGCGCTGTCTATGCTGAGATGAAGTATGATTGCACAGAGTCTCAAGCAAACGCACTCCGCTGAAAGGTCGAAACCTAAATCCAGAGTCAACTAAGCCAAAATTCCAAACACACAACAAAACAAAAGCGGCAGAGAAATAGCAGGGTGGTTGCCTGAAAGACCGTTTGTTCTGTTGACGTGGAGACTCCGCCGGCGCAGTTTGATCAAAGCCAACAGAAGCGCGCACCGGGCGGCCTGGGACCGAATCCCTCGCTCCCTTCGTCCCGTTCTCCCGAATGTGTGCGGGCTATTTTTAGCAACAAACAGGAAACTACACTTCCCGTCTTACCTTACTGAAGACTGCAAAGAACACTACGAACCATCCAAACCAACGAGCCAATACAACACCGTGCAAGTGTCACGTGACATGCGGGAGGCGCGCAACAAAGCTCGGGGCACGTCATCACGTGATTTATTCGGAGCTCTCGACTGGCTGGGATGACCCGCAGCGTCCGCTGTGCGGCCCGATGTAAAGTCGAACACAGTATAGCGAGAGGCTGAGGAATAAAAAAGAAACTTTACTCCGGCTCGCCTTAGGATAGACTGCAGAGCACGGAACGAAGCGAATACGTTGCATAGTGCCTAGCGATATTCGGGAAGGGCACAGCAATGGGCGGAACGCCCGGTCACGTGATTATTTCGCAGCGCTCGATTGGCGTGGACAACTTCGTAGAGTCCGCTCCGCTTCATCGTGAGGTGGAGCGGTGTAGAGCGAGTGGCCGATGAAAATAGGAAAAGATGAAACTGGGAAAATAAATGTGCGCGCAGAGAGGATGCGCTGCAACGGAGTGGGAGGATAATGGAGCAAAAGGGGAAAAGAAGGAAAAGAGGGACACAGCGTAAAAAGCGAACATAGTGCGCGTACGCGCGAAAGGACGGAGTCGACAGTCTCCTAACAGAGGCTGTCTCAGGAAATAGCTTACGACCGAAGAAAGGAAGGGAGCCAAAGGGCGAGCACATTAGGGATTCTACGGGAAAAAAGGGTAGGAAGAGGTCGGCAAGTGGGGAAGAGCGGACAGATGTGATGGAAGAGGCAGATAAGAGTACGAGGAAAGGGGAACGAAGGGGGCGTGGAGGAGAACGGGGGATGTTAAAAGGGGAAGACAACGTGGGAGAAAAAGTACGATGGAGTTGATGGCAAAGGGGAGATAGAATGGAGTATTGGGAGATCGATGTAGTTGGTTGCTGTATGCAGGCCATACCGAAATTCACCATCTTACACCGAAGCAGGCTGCATCCGAGTGGAAGATGGATGGCGAGTGGCCGGCGTGGTATGAATACAGATATCCAATGCGGTTCATTGTCTCGGGAGACAAGGTCTGAACGAAAACGGGCAGATCACTCAACGCGGATAAGGCTCGCGGACAGGAAGGAGATGCATTCTGCCAGATGGAGATGTCGGGAGAATATACTACGTTGTTGCGGAGTTTGTTGCCAAGTTTGTTGCCCGACACCAGTTTTGCAACAGTTGTGATTCTTGTTTGACGTTGGCGCTGATGCAGAGATAAACATTTAAACTGATCTTATTCCGACGTGTAAAATCGGAGTAAAAACTACACTTGCGCTCTCATATCGTCAATAGGAGGTTTTATCGAAACATTTATAAACTCACCCGATAAAAAAAAAAGGTAGCCTCAAGCTTTACTTGTCACCATCTCCCCCAAGGAAGTCCTTTTTGGCCTTTTAAGGGTAATATATCGGTCCTAGCGAGTCGCTCACTGTCGGGAGGCTTTCTGGAAGTCTTCCTTCTTTCTGGAAGTCTCCCGTTTTTCGTCTCATCTCGATTCTAACTTGGCGCAATTCAATGGTCCCTAAACGCGATGGATTTTCCTCTCTTTTTTTTTTATGCAGAGTTTTGATTTTTAGGGTCAAAACTATAAACCCAGCTTTTATTCTAAGTGATAACATATGTCTAGAAAAATTACTGTCAGCAGCCACACAATTCTCGACGTCTTGGCCATCTGATTAAATTTTTTTTTTCGTTCTATAGTTAGGATTTATGGCAGATATTTGGCGGAAATTGGATACATGTTTGATTTATCGATCGAGCAGCCTGAGCCGTCTTTTAACTACACTTAGTTTCCTATCAAGTCCAGCCAATGCCGAAGCGCTACGACCCGATGAAGCCGACCGAGCAAGATCAAAAAAGTATCGTCATAGATATTGCCTTCTTTTTTTTTTTTTTTGCAAAACGATTCGCACGCAGTAAATTTGACAAGATTTTGCGTTTTTTTTTGTGTGTGTATTTCTTTTATTCGGGAATAACAAACGCACAAACACATCGTAGTGCAAGCTTCGCACACTTCGTAGGGAAAGAATGTCAGAAATGAATATTCACGAAGCTCCAAGAACAGCACCGATGCCAAGGGTGCTGTAAAAAGCCAAAATTTTACTTTATGCGCAGCCCCTCTCTTGGCAAGAGCCTGCGCTTGAGATTATTTCCCATTGTTATCGCTCGGGGTTTCGCACACGGCTCTATATGTGTCATTATCAGGGGCGGATGTAGAGGGGGGGTCCGGATGTCCTGACCCTCCTCTTGATTTTTACATGTGTAAAATTTAGGGCGTAAAACAAGGGAGAGGGGGAGGGGGTTCATAAACGTATGGTACGCTGACCAACACCTGACCCCCCCCCCCCCCCCTCACGAAATTCCTGCATCCGCCCCTGGTCATTATTATGGTCAAATTGTTCAGAAGTGTCTAAAGTACACCATCATTGCTGTGCTTTTCTTGGTGTTTTTTTTTGTTTTTTTTTTTTTTGATGCGCGTTCGCATTGATTTTGAGCCGCCCAGGGCGGCTTCTGTGGCGAGACATCTGATATGACGCGTCGCTGCCAATGGGAACTTATTCGTCGTTCCGGTGCTACAGACTCTCTCTCTCTCTCTCTCTCTCTCTCTCTATATATATATATATATATATATATATATATATATATATATATATATATATTGTTACGGTGTTGTCGTTGAAGGAGTAGCCAGTCTCTGTCGGTCGGCTTTTATTTGGAACTGCCGGGCTCAGCTCGAGCTGTCGCGCGCCCTAGCCATTTGTCTGGTGCGCTCTTTTTCTTCATCTATATAACATTACACCCCCTTTTGTTTTGCGGTCGTCCCGACCGCTATTAACAAAATATATATGTATGCATTTTTTTTTCTTTGTAACGAGGGTGGTGGTGGTTTATGGGGCGGGTCGGGGGGTGTAGGGCTTCATGCGGGCGACGTGGACTACATCGGAGGCTGCTCGGCGTCGGTCAGTAGTCTCTTGCTGTTCCTGCACGTGGTATGAAAGGTCGGAGAGCTTGCCCACGACTACGTACGGGCCGATGTAGCGGTGGAGGAACTTGGTCGCCAAGCCCTGGTGACGCTGAGGTGTCCAGAGTAACACAAGGTCACCTATATCATATGAAACGGGGCGGTGAGTCTTGTTATACCGTCGGCATTGGCCTTGCTGGGATATACGTGTGCGTAGCCGGGCAAGTTGACGCGCTTTTTCAGCACGACACACCAGATGTGCTACAGTGTCGGGAAGTTCGTCATTTTGACGGTAAGGTAAGAGCGTGTCCAAGAATGTAGTTGGAGTGCGATTATGGAGAAGATAAAATGGTGAATAGCCGTGAGTGTCTTGAACGGCGGTGTTGTATGCGTAAGTAACGAACGGAAGAACAGCATCCTATTGGCGTTGGTGAGACTGGACATACATGGAAATCATATTGGCAATGCTGCGATTGAAACGTTCCACCAAGCCATTTGTTTGTGGATGATATGCTGTTGTGGGTCTATGAATGGTTCCACAAAGATGTAATAGTTTTTGTATCACCTGGGAAAGAAATACTGTTCCTCGATCGCTCAGTATGTGACGAGGGGGGCCGTGTCGCAAAACGATATTGTGTAAGAGAAATGTGGCGACTTCGTCTGAGTTTGCGGACTGTAACGCAGCGGTCTCTGCATAACGTGACAAATGGTCCATGGCAACAATGACCCAGCGGTTACCGTTGTGTGTAAGAGGAAGGGGCCCCAACAGGTCGACACCGATGCGTTCAAATGGGCAGTGAGGTGGATCGAGAGGATGTAGAAGTCCAGCTGGTGCGGTTGTTGGCCGTTTTCGTCGCTGACATTGAACGCATGATGCTACGTATTTGGAGATGTCGCGGTACATGCCGTGCCAGTAGAAGGTATTGCGCACACGCATATAGGTTTTAATGAAGCCCAGGTGTCCAGCTGTGGGGTCATCATGTAGAGCGTTTAAGATATCAGGTCGGAGATGTCTTGGAACGACAAAGAGCAGAGTAGGACCATGTGGGTCATAGTTGCGACGATACAGTACGTCATTCTGCATTGTGTAGGGGTCAACAAGCCGTTGTTCGTGGCGGGTGAGGTGGGGTTTGTTCATACAGTGGAAAATCTGTTGTAAGTGTGGGTCTCTCCTTTGTTCCACAGCAAAATCCAAACTAGAGGTCAAAGCTATTGCGGCAACGGCAGCTGAGGGAGTTTCTGGGGAGGGTGAGATGGGACTCCGAGATAAGCAGTCAGGCGTGTCGTGTTGTTTTCCGGACTTATAGAATATGGAGACGTCGTATTCTTGGAGTTTCAGTGCCCATCGTCCCAGACGTCCAGAAGGATCTTTCAAGTTTGATAACCAGCACAGAGCGTGGTGGTCAGTAACCACTTTAAACGGACGCCCAAATATATAAGGTCTAAACTTGCTGACTGCCCAAATTACGGCAAGGCATTCTTTTTCAGTGATTGTGTAATTCATCTCTGCGTTGGACAAAGTTCGGCTTGCATATGCGATGACATGTTCGTGAGCGTCTTGCTTTTGCATCAGTACCGCACCAAGTCCATAACCGCTAGCATCGGTGTGAAGTTCGATGTCAAGAGCAGGGTGAAAATGTGACAAGACTGGCTTGGTGGTCCATGCGGTCTTCAGTGTTGCGAATGCATCCTCTTGATCTTGAGACCATACGAACGGTCGATCTTTTTTGAGGAGAGAGTTTAAAGGAGCAGAAATGGCAGCAAATCCGCGAATAAATCGTCGGAAATATGAACAGAGTCCAAGGAATGAACGGAGTGTCTTAACTGTTGCGGGGCGTGGAAAGTCGGTAACAGCGCGGAGCTTCTCTGGGTCTGGTGATATTCCGTGACGGCTGACGACATGTCCAAGAATTTTGATTTCTCGTGTACCAAAAAGGCACTTTTTAGAGTTGAGTTGAAGGCCGGCGTTTCGGAAGCATTCTAAAACAGTTGTCAATCGAGATAGATGTTCGGGAAAAGTGGACGAAAATACGACAACGTCATCCAGGTAACACAGACATGTTGTCCAGCGCAACCTGCGTAGTAGCGAGTCCATCATACGTTCGAAAGTTGCAGGAGCATTGCATAAGCCAAAAGGCATGACTCGAAACTGGTAAAGTCCATCGGGTGTTACGAACGCTGTCTTTTCTCGATCTTTTTCGTCAACGCTAATTTGCCAGTAGCCCGAGCGCATGTCAATCGACGAAAAATAGTTGGCGTCATGTAGCGTATCAAGGGCATCATCAATTCGGGGAAGGGGATAAACATCTTTTTTGGTAATTTTGTTGAGTCGTCTGTAGTCAACACAAAAACGCCATGTGCCATCTTTCTTTTTCACAAGCACTACGGGAGAAGACCAGGGACTTGCGGATTCTTCAATTATATTTTGCTGTAACATGTCACTCACGTGTCTCTGGATGACTTCTCGTTCTGAACGTGAAACTCGATACGGACGGCTGCGTATGGGTTTTTCTGTTCCAGTATCGATAGTGTGTTTAAAGGCAGATGTTTGAGCCAGAGGCCGAGAGTTAAAATCAAAAATGTCAATGAAGGAGCATAATAGCTTGTATAGGATATCCTGCTGCTCTGGTGGCAAATCAGTGCTAACGTTTTTCCGAAGCAACTTGAAGGAGTCATGGTGATCATTCAAATGAGATGTCGCAGGTACAGTATGATCACTGACAGTATTTACATACTTTATGTTATTAATTGTTGTGAACGCCACGCAGGTACCAGCCGACAAGTCTTGTGCAATGTTAGTGGTATTTGCTATAAAAACGGTGGTTTTGGCCGCAGTACACGTTATAATTGTCATGGGTAAAGCAAGTCCCTTCTGAAATAACATACCGCGATTTGGTTCCAGCACGTAGGTGTCGTCCGTCACAGATCCTGCCAATTGTACAATAGCGCCAGTAAATGGTGCTATCCGTGTGTGACTCACTGCGCGGAAAGGTACAGATTGTTGTCTTGATGTGGAAGCGTCATTCGCATCTTCGCCGAGGAGAAGTGTGCGTGTGCCACAGTCAATAAGTGCACGTCGGTTGGCTAAGAAATCCCATCCTAAAATTATGTCGTGTGTGCAATTGCCCAAGACAGCAAAGCAATGGCGATGAGGCTCGTTATCGATAAAAATTTCAACGGAAACTAACCCAAGAGGATGTATGAGGGACGTGTTGGCTCCACGGAGACTGCCACCGTCCCAGGGTGTGGTAACAAGCTTTAACGTTTTTCGAATGTTCTCGCTAATAATTGAAATCGATTCTCCAGTATCAACAAGTGCTGCCAGTCTCACCTTTTTGATGATTATGTCAATTAAATTAGATGAGGACACAGTCGGTGGGGGATGTCGAGGAAACCAAGAAGCAGCCGTACCCCCTTTAGCTGCCTCATTTAGTTTTCCCCATCGAGAAAAGCTTTTGGAAAGGTGGACTGCCCGCGGAGAGGGGAGGGCTGCCGGTATGCGGGTGAGGGGCTGTGGTGTTTGCGACCACGGTTGGAAGGAGATGACGAGCGCCGTTGTTGACCGAAGCGGGGATCATCAACCTCGTTAGGTTGGTTGTAGAGCCGGCTGTTTTCATGTGGCTTAAAGTGCCGGGAGCCAGATGCGGTTCTTGCAGTGTCCAATAGCCGACGGCGACAGAAGCGCGAATAATGACCTGGTATACCACAGTAGAAGCAAGTTGGTCGACGGTCCGTGAAGTAGTTCGGAGGAACTACTGGAGGACCCCAAGATCGTTGTTCAGTATAAGGCCGGGGAAAAGGTGTTCGAGGGTCAGGATGGTACATCGTGATGGGCTGATAATATTGTGCCGGAGACGTAGCGCATACTGCGTCGGGTGGTAGGGGTGCCGCTGGTAGAGGTAAACATGTGGTCTCGACGGAAGGAGGGGAAAATCGAGACAACTCAGTTCGAATGAGTGTTCGTAACTCGTCGGGGGTAAGATGTGCCTCTGTTGATAAGCTTAGCTGAGGCGCGGGAGAGAAGGCGGCGAGCTCTTCTTTGATTATTGTTCGGATGAGGGAAGCGATGTCGCCGGTCGATGAAAGTGGGGATGACGCGACGCAATTCTGGAGGCGAGTGATGCTTTCTGTTCCTGAAATGCGCCGATTCCGAAGCGCTTCCCATCGCTGGCATTGTTCCTGGAGTCTAGCGACTGTGGTTGGATTCTGGGAAATCAGTATGTTGAATGCGTCTTCTGCAATCCCTTTCATGATGTGGCTGACTTTTTCCGATTCAGGCATCGCTGGGTTCGCGCGTTTACACAGAGCCAGTATGTCTTCAATGTAAGCCGTGGTTGTCTCAAGTCCGGACTGAGCGCGAGTCGCAAGCTTGCGGGTCGCGTCCTGTGTTCGGCTGGTAGGGCATCCGAAGACATCTGATAGACGGGTCTTGAATGCGTCCCACGAGGCTATCTGATCTTCGTGGTTGTCAAACCATACCTTGGCGGTGTCACGTAGGTAAAAAACCACATTGGCCAATTTTAGGGTGTTGTCCCAGGCGTTGTGAGTGCTGACGCGCTCGAAGTTGCGGAGCCAGTCATCCACGTCATCGCTTCCGAAGCCGCCGAAGGTGGGAGGGTCTCGCTGTCGGTAGGGGACGGAGCCAGCAGGGAGATTTTGAGTGCCTGACGCCTCACCTCGAGACATTGTTGGGGCAAGCTGCCTCAGACTTCGGAGAAGCGTTGTGGTTAGTGAGCGAAGAGGCGCAGGGGACGCACCTCCACCAAAATGTTACGGTGTTGTCGTCGAAGGAGTAGCCAGTCTCTGTCGGTCGGCTTTTATTTGGAACTGCCGGGCTCAGCTCGAGCTGTCGCGCGCCCTAGCCATTGATTTGTCTGGTGCGCTCTTTTTCTTCATCTATATAACAATATATATATATATATATATATATATATATATATATATATATATATATATATATATATATATGGAGAGAGAGGGAGAGAGCGTCTGTAGCACCGGAACGACGAATAAATTCCCAGATATTTATAAATATATCTATATTTTTTTTTTCACAGAACTGTTTTTTTTTTTCTAGAACACGGTTACAAACTTTTAGTTGGGTGTTTCATTGTATTTGATGCACAAACTCCGTTCACGTTTATCATTCGCTCCAAAGAGCAAATAAATATAAGTTATGAAATATATTTCCAACAAAGGAGCACCGCTCAGAATTGCTTTCACCCAGCGCGGGGAATATGAGCACATTGATTGGCAAACGTGCCCGGAAAGGCCATATGACATCGAGCTGCGGTACTGCATTTTTTTTCCTTCTTTTTACAATTACTGTTTCGTTACTTTGAATGCGTCGTTTTTTTTCTGCCAGCAGAAGCCGCATCCAATATTTTGATGTCGTTTATACTGCATAGCTTTTTAACGCAATCATCTGCATCTTTTTTTTTTTAAATTTTTTATAGGATTTTCTTCTTTTGCCTCGGAAGTCACAGGCAAGAGTTGGGGTAACAAGCAAATACGATAACTTGTGTTGTACACTCTCCTCTTCCGAAGTAATCAAGCACCGCCCTCGTTGCTCCATGAAGCACTAACGGAAATGCGTTACTCGTTCCTCCTGTCGAAAAGTAAGTACGTCGTTACATCGTTACCACGGTATAAGGTAACGAGATACAAAAAACGCATTACGTACAATTTTGTCGAGGGAACGTCAGATCCAAAAGACTGCTTGCGTGTAAGAATGAGGAAACCTTCTTCGCAGACGCTGCGCATTCCTACAAGCAGCGCGCCACGTGTTCCTTTTTCGCACTGCTCCCCGACGGTGACATCACGCCCCCCCCCCCCCCCCCCCCTCCCCCTCCCAATCGGCTCCACGGCTTCCGTGACAATACATCTGCGTTGCTGTGATTTTCTTAATGTTGTCTTTCTTTTTTTTTTTTTTTTCTGAGGCGGGTCCGCTTTGATTTTGAGCCGCCCCGGGCGGCTTCCGTGACGAAACATCTGATATGACGCGTCGCTGCAAATGGGCATTTATTCATCGTTTCGCTCCTACCCACTACAGGCTTCGCTCCATGGAACAGAGGAAGTTAGGTGCCGTTTTTCGCAGCCTCAAAAGCTGATAACCCCGGTTCGATCCATGGGACCAGTTCATTCTTTTGGATTAAAAATATCGCTTTAGGTACCGCCTCTCAAGCCCTGTTTCTGTGGTGTCGTGGTCACCATGTGCGCCTCACGCGCAAGGTTCACGGTTCGATTCCAATCAAAAACATTGCTTCTGAGCTTCCGCTCTGTTTGATCAAAGGCACTGCAGCATACGCTTCATCCTTTTGAATGCCGAACTTCGTGGAGCGAGTATGGGGCCCAAAACCGGCGTCCCCGGGAGCACGTTCGCGTTGAGCGCGGCGTCGGCGACCGCGGTTCTCATGCTGCACGCAAGGCGATCGCCGGTGACCAATATGCGTCCGTTTTTCGTACCGTACTCTCGCCATGAAGTCTATCTTTCGCGCCTTTGCACTCACCTAACGTCACGTTGTTACGGCCAGACGTTAACCCTATATGGCGAACAGGTGTTCCAAAACACGTCTCTCACTCATCGAAATATAAATCCGGGGTCACACTGCTCATACATCAAACAGAAAACAGTAT
The DNA here is from genome assembly GCF_016920785.2 of Ixodes scapularis. Taxonomy (NCBI): domain Eukaryota; kingdom Metazoa; phylum Arthropoda; class Arachnida; order Ixodida; family Ixodidae; genus Ixodes; species Ixodes scapularis. The sequence continues at coordinate 10,310,004 of NW_024609836.1, read as the reverse complement.
GCAAAAACGATTCACCACAATAACCGTGGTTCGAATGCCGCGTGCCAAGTTGTCTCCTTGAACTCATTGCCATGCTGCCTTCGAAGAACGGATCTCGCGGTGACTCGCTTTCAAATCTGTGTGCAGACCCTTTTTTTTTTATGATGTATAAGCGGTGTGATTCTGGCAGCTGTCTCTCTGCGGTGCATTGTAGACTACGTCGAAATGCAATAGCATTGCTCGTTTTGAATGAAGGCAGTATTTTACTTATTAAATTACGACGAAGCCTATAGCCAGTAACCAAGCATTAAATGTCCACACATCTTGACTCAATACACTTGCTTTGTGTTTTTAATTATTGTTTTTTATCCGAACGTTTTTATCTGCTAAAGGTTTAGCCTTACCGTGTCGACTTCATATTTGCATTGTTCGGTAGAAAGACAGAAATCTAATGATGGGTTGTCAACCAGGGACGGTCGGGCAATTCTCACTCGTCACCGAACGGATTCTTGACGAAGTGCTTCTCTGAATGGCCAACGCAAACCCCAGCAAATTAATGCCCTGCGTTTTGTGGGCAAACGAACTCTTGTCGGCTTCTCGTTTCTTTAGACGGTCTTTCGTCGTTGTAGAACGAACCTGCCTTGCTTCCCCCCCCCCGGGAGAATGGAAAGTCTACACCGCTGATTTTACTGCGATTTAAATCAGATTGGTTTTACTATGCAGTTTTAAATTGAACCTTTCAAGCAAAAGTAATTCCAAAAATATTTGCTTGTTTTCTGTCCATTTTGGTGCTTTTTATATGCATTTGCATTGTATTTAAATCAAAGAATCGTCGATCAAAAAATATGTATATCACGCTGAACACGAGCACAGAGCAGTCGTCTTCTGAGCGAATCCGAAGTTTGGATTTTCTGTCTACACCGCACTTCATTCCTTGGTTACGTAACTTCTTAGAGCAATTAAATAAAAATGCAAAAAAGAAGAAGCGAAAACTATGAAAGTAATGTCCTCTTGCAAAACCAATAAGAACACAAAAAGCAACTAAAGCTTTTTTTACCAGCTAAAAAATCAAGCTGTTTTCAATGGTGGGCTTTACTAAAAAAAAAAAAGTTCTTAATTTAACTGTACTTTAGATTTCGTGTGACCTTTCCTTCGCATTGCTTTCGGTAATCGTACGATTCGATCAACCGGTACGTCATGTTTGAAAATACGTTTATAGATTAAAAATCACTGTTTCCTAGCTTCAGTGATTTGAATCAAATAAACGTAATTTAAATCAAATAAATGAAATTCCTACGAAAGAAATCTAATAAATCTGGTTTATTTTATTTCTTTTCAGATCATGATTTTCTTATGCTTTTATTATCTCTAACCACACGTCTCGCTCTATCCTCTTGCGTTTCTTTTGGCGCTTGGAGCAGGGTAATACTCAGCACGTCGCCCTTCTTGTTCAGGAACCTCTTCTGTAGTCCACTCGTGCCTCTTGCCTTTGCAGCCAACTCAGAAAACGGGCCACCGTTTCTTGTCCCGAACATTGAAAACACTTTCTGACCAGCACGAGTAAGAACATGTAGCTTCATGCTTATAATTCGTGATGTCCATTGATCTGGCAACAAAAAAAAAAAAAAGAGAAATTGCAAATTATAAACAATTATTCAAGACGACTAGCCATCTTCAGGTATATTTCAATTTTAATATGCTAGACTACAATTCCCGCACAGCGTAGCTCAATGTGTTAGTTGCGAGTCACCCCCCCCCCCCCCCCCCTACCTTTGAGGAGTTATGATTTCACTATTAGCCACTAGGTAAGCATCACGAAGATTAAGCATAAAAGTAAAAAAAGTGTACCATGCCTTCCATTACTGCAAGGTGCTGGTGTACGCGTATGATTCGTTAACAAAAAGTTCTGTGTTGTGAGAAATTACACATTAAATTCACATTAGTTCCAATGGATGTGAAACGCAGTAATCCAAAGTGCGATGTAAACAGTCCTGAGGTGCGTGCTGGGATCGTGTCATACGAATACCCCCGAGAAGACAAAGCCTGCCCCTTACCCCCGCACACGACCTTACTGGTGGAGAGTCATGCAGCGTCGCTTATCCTGCGTCAGCTCAGCTCCCAGCCCGTCTCAAAGCGTTTCATAAGCGCGCCGCTATACGGCGAGAAACTGAGGGAGAGGAGGGAGAAACTGAGGGAGGGTGAGAGAACGCCGAGTTCCCGCACGCGCTCCAGCACGGAGCGCGTGCTGGAGGCCGGGCGTTCGAAAGGCACGCCCTGCCGTTCTGGTTTCTGGTCAGTGACTATTGGCCTCGAGATCGACCTAGAGGTGGCGCTACGGTCGCGCTATCATCATCATCAAAGCGGGGATAGGAGAACGGCCGCCCCATAAGCTCTCCACGTTCGCGCGCGAGACGGCGTAGATTCTTGCGTTTATTTTGTCGCGTACTATCGGTGGGAAAACAATTCTAGCGGAAAAGAATGCGGTACTGTTCGGTGCTTCAGTGAAAATCGAATCGGGTTGCCAGCGTACGGCCTAAATTTATATAATCGCTTCTGTGGGTGCGTCGTCTGCTCTAGGCAGACGTTGGAAAGCATGGATCACCACGACTGATGCCTGTCTCCGGCTGAACTGGAATATCTATGTTAAATATTTGTTTCTTTTAAAATGGATGTATCGGTTCATCAACGTGGGAATTAAAAAAAAAAACAATAAATTCCAACCCAGATAACATAATACTGATACTGTGGGTTGTGAAATCGCAGCTTTTATGCTTTTTTTTAACTTCCAGCTTTTGCAGTAATATAAATATTTATAAAGAAGATAAGTTAGCGCTGTATTGGAAATTACCATGATATTGAGTTCCTCTGCCCTTTTACTGTGCCATAGTGTGGGTAAGTGTTTTGGAGTCTGAACTAGGATGACCACCTTCCTGTTAGCGAAATGCGGGACACGCTGACTCGGAGGTGTGTGTGTGTCTGTTTGTGTGTGTGGGGGGGGGGGGGGGGGGGGGTTGTGGTTGTGGTTGTAGTTGTAAGAGAAGAACGGTATTATATTTGGACTGTGGCAACTGCAAAAAAGGACTTGGTGCGCAGTCGAGCTGGTGGACGTCTGCCATGATGAGTTTTAACCCGAGACGAGCAGAAGGAGGAACATTTCCCCCCTCCTGCCACAGCTTCAAGTTAAAAATCATCATGCAAAAATAACTATTCGAAGACATTTATTAAGGCATGCCACAAAATGTCGTTCTTCTCACACATTCAATATCATGTCTTGTCCAAAAGCATATTATACAGCTGCAGATTGTATTGTGGCAATTAAGCTCAAATAATTTTCACTTCCAGGGATGTATTTCAAGTTTTAATGCTACGTATGTTAATAAATATATGTAATTGCAAACATAAAATCGACTGCAGCAGAATTCAGTGCATAAAAAATCAAAAAAGAATCTGTAAATCTTTTACGGCTTCTTGCTTCCTATCGATTCTTATTTTTACCAACATGCTCCTACGAAAATTTCGAACCTTATGTTGTTGTTTTTTTACTGTTGTGAGTTTCTTTTTGCCTTGCGTAGTCTTCCTCACTAACAAATTAAAAAAAAATAAAGAAAAGAGCTTTCAACAGCAACGTTTTCGCATTGACACAGCACGATTCATTACAATAATTTATTTCTTTTTACTTTAGGTGAGAAATTTTCTCTCGCAATATTTTGTCACCGAGGGAAGAGAGGCGCACGGCGCATGCGCGTCAGTTCTCCTGCAAGAACCGCGGTCGCAACCCGCAATGCTTTGATAGAAAATGGTGTACCATCACGATTCACACGATTGCCAGCGACCTCCGCGCTTCCCCGTGCCCCGTTGTTCAGCAGCGCCATGAGTTGCAGAGTAGATTTTACGACAGTGTGAAATGCGGGACATTTTGAAGATTTGGGAACTTCTTGTGGGACGCGGGACACGAGAGTTCAAAGCGGGACAGTCCCGCAAGTCGCGGGACGGGTGGTCACCCTAGTCTGAACAAATCTACTGCGTTGCGATGAGGAAAGTGTGTCTCTTCTAGTTAAGTTCTGCAAACTACACGGTTGGCAGGACAAGTGAAACAAACTGTTCTAATATATCTGCCGTGACTGTAATAAACTAGTGTAACCGAGCAACGCAGCATTGTTCCTGTTATTAAATGTTTTTCTCGGTAGTGTGGGTTCACCCGCTTCAATTTTTTGGTGAGGGCCGCGGATGTCAAGAGGCTAATACAATAAATTTCTGGCTAAATAATCTTGTATCCAAACACAGTAGACTCTGCAACCCCAACAAACGACGCGCACCACGACACAGACAGCATCGGCCGCAGTGATACTCTTTTACTGATGAGGGCTAGCGACCTTCACGAGACTTCCCGATCACCCTCCGCCCTCATCTAACGTATATCGGGAGCGGGCAGTTCATCGATTAGCTTTCAGATTATTCAAGTAATGCTTTAATTGCAATTTTTTTTTTTGCCGGTTAATTGGAGTCTTGTACTGGAGAAAATCAACAAGGAGGAAAATATGCCTGTTTTATTACTTTGACGTCTTTATTTCTTTTCTGACACAAGCTTGCACGGTAAACCCCTTCAGCGTACTTGTCATTTTACGGAGGTTGATTATACTGTTTAAATAATAACTTAAAAAGTACTTCATTTTAAAAGGCTTTCCGTGTTCATATTTATGTAGGACTCACAACGGTGAAGTTTAGAATGGGAATGCAATATGCCATTTATGACATAGTAAAACCAGTGAAAAAATGTGTAGTTTTAACGTCTTTCACGCAATATGACCAGGCAAAAAATCAACATACGGATTTATTGATTGATTAGTCTATTAGAGGATAGCGATCAGTCGGGTTAATTTTCTAATCAAACCACATACCCACTCAACGTTCAATGCTTTATGAAAGCCACGGTTTGTGCGAGATAATAAAAATACGTGGGACCAGCGATTGTATACAAACCAACTCACTAAAGGCGCGTTCCCACCAGCGATGCGATCTAGTCGCGCGATAACTTTCATCGCAAAAGCGACCATCGCGGGCAAAAAGCGACACGATTTCAGCAGTCGCTTCTCGACCCGACTTTTTTGCGATGCGATCTAGTCGCGGAGCGGCTGAGCCAATCAATGGCGTTCGGAGCGAGAGTTTTCGAGAAACGACTCGCCAACGAAGGCGCTGGACTCGCTCATTGCACACGTCGGTGTGACCATCTAATTTTTTTTTTTGCGATGCGATCTAGTCGCATCCCGCGACTGCTTATATCACCGGTGGGAATGCGCGTCAAGAATATGGAAGCTTCTGACTTAATAATAATCGCTTTGCTGAATTTATACGCATCGGAAACGATACAACACAACCTTTAGTAAGAAGAAACGGCGAAAAAAACCTAGAACATTTAATAAGTAATGTCAAGCTCAGCCTGAAACGGGCTTGCGTCGTCGAGATCCATGGTTCTGAGCGTGCGCCCGTAGCAGACGACGCACGGCGGTATCCCCGCTTTCGCGCGTTTCTAATTTCGGCCGCACGGTGGCGACACGGTTCGATCTCGAGGCGAATAGACCTTTTCCGCATACTCTCGCCCCCGACCGCCAGGTAGGCATATCCGGTATGGGCGACGAAAAAAATATTAAAACGTTTCAACCTGCAAATAGTAAAAAATTGAGGGGAGAGAAAACGAGAACGGGTGACGTTTACGCTTTTCTCCAAAATGCATTCTATTGTCGTGGCGACGGCAAAACAATGTTTTCGCCCATACTGGAAGTGACGACAATTGCGGTTTCGCGTGACGCACTTCCGGCTCAAAGCGTCGCCCGGACGCCATGTCGATGAACTTTCGCTCTATGTCGGTCTATGCGCGGAGGAAGTGTTTTCCAGCTCGCTCGAGTTCATTCCCGTCCTGGTCGACGGCGTCCGCCAGAGAACAAAAAGAGGCGCTGGTACGGGATTTTCATATACACAGCGGTTTATATTCAGACCTAAGACGAGGCGGCGCAGAGAAGTCGACCCGTCAAGGGCAATTTGCCACGGTCGATGCCGCCAGGGCGACTCCGCATGAGGGAGAAGAAGCGAAGCATGCTATGGCTCATGCGGTCCTACTACGTCTTCGGTCGTGCTTTCTGACTTTTGTTGTCGACGGAGACACTCACCACATTTGCGCGTTTCACCAACACTCAAGACGACGCCAATCACTAAGAGTCTGCCTGCAAGCTAATGTGAAAAGTAGGAAAAGCCGTTCATTGTCGAGGCGCGACGCTGACAACCGGAAGTGAAAAGGCGGTTCATTAAACCGCCTTGCTTGCGTGTGCGTCGCATCCAGTGGGTCTTGCAGCGTCTACAAGGAGCGCGACGCCAGCGCGGGTCGCCATGTCAGACGCTCGCGCCTGCCGATTCCTTGCATTCTCTCGTTGAAGTTCAGCGTGTATGGCGCTCGGTGCCGGTCGGGTATCCAATAACGATGACGTGACGCGTCGGCATTGTCTTTTAGAGGTGATATTTGCCCGCGTTAACCCCTGGCGCGTCTAATACCCCATTAACACGACCGTAAAGGTACCTTTAGCTAAGGAACCTTTATCCTCTGCGGCCAATCAATCAACGATCTTCCGCGCGCTGCGTGTGCTCGCGACCCAAGAGCACGGGCTGATTCGCCGATAGCAAAGAACCTATGTTAAAGGTACCTTTATGCTGACCGTGTGGATGGGGTATTATAGAGTCTCACTACAAGAACAATCAAGAAAGCGGTGCCCGCGCGGCGACGCCGAGACGCCCGTGTCTGCCACTTTGCGATCCAAGCTCCTTGAGCTTCACCGTGTTTGCCACTTGGAACGGGTTGGGGATTTAGCTAGAATAACGCAATGCGCGGGCATCGCTCACGAGGCGGTATAGGTCGAACGCATTAACACAACATATTAACAACGCAGCAAAGAAGGAGCATTGTGAAACTTTTTCGAAGACCCGTAGAGAACCTTCCAAAAGTGCCTGAACAGCTCCTACCATGGGCCGATCTTCCGGCTATCACCGAAAGCAAGTCCAGCGGCGCTCGGAAGGGGGACACCAAACAAGCAGAAGGCAGAGCCAAAGCACACTGCAAGATGGTGCAATCGTGGGACCAAGTCAAGATCGTGGCAGCTTACACAGACTCTGCTTCGATGAAAGGGTCCGTCACCCTGAAGACGGCAGCCGTCGTGTTCCCATCGTTTTCTGCTCGAAAAAGCAGAATGCCTTCTCGCCGGCACCTCTATCAAAAAGGGAGAACTCACAACCATCTGCCTCGCCCTCGAGACGGCCAACGCACACCTCGACTGGCTACCCGAGAATCTCAGGATCTTTACAGATTCTCAGAACGACGTGAAGGAAAGCAGAAGTAAAATCAGGCCCAACCGAATAGTCCTGAAGATTAAGAAACTCGCCTCGAACCTCCGATCCAGAAGCACACACATGAGAATAGGGTGGATACCGGGTCATTCGGGCATCTCCGGAAGTGAACCAGCTCATCGCCTGACCCGCGCGTCTTTGATTCTCCCCCACGGCACAGACGAAGAGCAGCCATAACATAATCACAGTTACGGCCTCATCGCCCGTGATCGAGTATCGCCCGCCAATCGGAAAACAGTAGAATACGAGCCGGGCCAGGAGAGGGCACGGATCAAGGAAAACTATTTTTCAGAACTCAAAGAGAAACTGCCCGAGCCGCCGTTCCCTGACCTTCCTCACCGGAGATTGGGAAGGCGAGGGCAGGTTCTTTAAACCAGAGTCCGTATCAACACGGCACTTACACCTGCACGGGTCGCATCGTGGAGTAGAGCAAAGGATCAAGCCTCTGCACACAATGCGACATCCGCGCCAAGGCAGATATCCACCATCTCCTGTGGGAATGTCCCAAATACAAAGACGAAAGGTTGTGTTTGGGGTGTATCGGATGGCCCAGCAGACATCACATCCCTGAAAAGATGGACCCATCCACCCGGCCCAGAGAACATCCAAAGAAGGATCCTGCGTGAACTTCTGGATTTTATTCATAAAGCCAAGCTGGACGTCTTCATTTAGCCCCCGAATACCCCTCCCTCGTGCCAGTGCCCAGGCCTAGTCGTGATCGGCACACATCCTCCATTTCCTTTTTTTTCAATTGCGTTTTCTGAACTGAAGTATAACTTCTCTTCGTCGTCGCCGAGCGTCTGCTTTTTAGAGACAACACTCACCTAAAAAGCATCTTACATCATGGTTTTGTTCAAACACCCAGCAATGTTTCTTCATCTTCCCAATTATCGATATAGATGAGGCGTGTTAGCGTTGAAATATATTTAAAACCAAGGGGGCGAACGATAATGACGGAAAACCAAAACAGTGTGGGCACTCCGTCTAATGGGGGCCTGCCAGTTCTTGTTTGAGCAAAAAAAGAAAAAAAAAGAGAGAGAGATAGAGAGAGAAGGAAGAAAGAGAAGAAGGTTCGTACAAGACACACACAAATCAAAAGATATTCAGTGGTGTCTAGTCCAGCACTCTCATGTCTGCTGCCTCAATGGCAGCAGGTCATGCTACCCGTCAAATTCTCAAGCCTTGCGCCAAGCCGGGCCCACCGTACTTGAAACTGTAAAGAACACCAAGCGTTAAAGGAGGTCAGCCAGACCAGTGTCTTCCGTATATGTCAAGAGCAGCGCGAATGTTTTCTTAGCGACGCCCCTGGGACCTGGCGGGAAAAGCAGGTGCAAAAGGCTATGCCTTGCTGCGCCTATCTGACGAAGTTCAAGGTGGAGTCTAGAACGCCGAGCGTCGAACATTGGGCAGTCACAAAGAAGATGTTCTATATCCTCGGGAACTTGGCAAGTCTGACAGTGTGGGCTATCCACGCACTTGATGCGGTAAAGCCAAGAGGCCGTAAAAGCTGAGCCAGTTCTGAGTCAGTGAAGAAGGCCTGCTTCTGGGCGACCGAGATTGGTGAGAACCGGCTACGCCTGGGTCCAAGTGTCTTTTTTGCGTCTCACGTGCAATGAGAAGCCTGGCCTCGTTTATCTTCGGCGCGTGGAGAGTGGATAATATGTGGAAGTGCTCTTGATGAGTTCATGTGCCTGAGGTGCGATTCGGTCGGCCCTTTCGTTGTCATTGATTCCACAATGAGATGGCAGCCACTGGAATGCTATAGTCCGGGCCTTTCTTTTCTAAGGATTGACTTTGAAAGCGATGATGCGGGTGATCGGAGGTTCGTCTTCTGGTTTCTGAAGATCGTGGAGGGTATCGAGAGCAAGTTCTAGTGCTTTTAGTTCTGCGATGGTGGATAATATGTGGAAGTTAGGGCGACCGGCCTTGGCAATAGCGACTTTAAGGATAATTACAGCAGCAGTTAAGGATTTCTTTCGATGGCAGACTGAGCCATCAGTAAAAACTTTTATTCAAGTGTCAAAAAAAAAGCTGTCGACGTGTTCTTCCGCAAGATTACGGGAAACCACATCTGAAACAAACTTTATGCTGCGTTGTTGAGGAATTTTTTCCGATATATTGCGAGACACAGTTGTATGAGGGGGTGGTAAGGGAAGGTCGTCATTCAGTGTACCTACCGACAGACTCCTTAAACTATGAGTAGACTTTTCCTGGGCGGGAATTGGGACGTCTATCGAAGCGTTGCAAGAGCTTGGAGGAAGACCTTGTGAGGGTCTGCCGGGAGAGATGTCGTTGTGCCTGACGGAACGCTAGAGTGGCTATTGTGTTTTGTCTAGCTTCGACCAAAGTAGCGACATTCGGTGCGGACGGGGGAAGACCGAGGCGAATTTGAGGGCTTTCCTTTGAATGATCTTCATCTTCGTGACCTGAGCGTCCCGTACGAGCACAGGTGGGAGCGCATAGAGTAACCTGGATTGAATCAGTCCCCTATACAGCTACAGAGTCATAGATTGCGAGGTTCCCCACGTTTGTCCCCAGATCCTGCAAAGTACGTTGAGGTGCAGGGCGCACCGAGACATTGTTTGTTTCACGGCTGGACACCAGGAAAGGCAGTCATCAATAAGCAGTCCTAGGTATATGTTGTTGCGCAGCCTTGTTATGCGAGTACCGTTTACGGAGTATGTGAAAGAGCTGGCCTTAAAGCCACGTGGATGGTGAGCAAGTACCGCGGTTTTAGATGGCGAGATAGTTACACCCAGTCGTGTGACTTTCTTCAAAACACCGTCAACAGTCAGTTGTAAACGACGTTGCATTTTAGCATGCTGTTGGGGACGTGGCTCAAAGGGCCACATAATCCGTGTATATTTGAATTCTGGGAGATTGGTTATAACGGGCGAGAGTCCGGGGAAGAGCGGCCATCGCAACGTTAAGGAGAAGCGGGCTTAGTACGCTTTCTTGAGGAACTCCTTGAGTGATGTGTCTGATCGTGTTGCGATTGTTTGCGATGCGAACACTCATAGTCCGGCCAGTGAGGAAGGCTTTGATAAATGCCAAGGCACGTCCCGTGACGCCAAGGACTTGAAGCTGGTTGAGGACAGTAGCGTAAGGAATTGCATCAAATGTTGTGGTAATATCAAGAAAAATGAGGGCGTAACCGTGATCAGCTTGTTTGGCTTCTGCAACACTGAGACTAGATCCCCAATAGCATCTGACGTGGAACGTCGACGGCGGAAACCAGAAAGTTGTTCATGGATCGCGCCAACTGTTTCTAGTGCCCAGTCTAGTCTTCTAAATATAATGCGTTCGAGAACTTTTCTAAGGCAGGAGGTCAGTGAAATTGGTCAATATGATGACAAATTTCCTACCAGCTTGCCGGGTTTGCGGGCTAGTATAACTTCGGAGTTGAACCGAGCATCCGGCAGCGCCGTCGTGCTCCAGACAGAGTTTAGCTCCTCCAATAGTTGAGGCAGCATGATCGGGTCCATGTTCTTTAAAGCAAAATAAGCTATTCCGTCCGGCCATGGAGTGCTTCTACGACGGGTGGATCTTCTAAGTGCATGCGGAAGTTCTTTAAGCGTAATGTCGAAGTTAATGTTGGGCACTTTATAAAGGGGGGTCATTGATGAGCTAATTTGCAAGTCTGCAGGGGGAGAGATTGGACGGGATAATTGATCGACCGAAAGCTCGACAGTTCGTGCTAATTGAATACTTTGCGATATAGCAAACACCGAAATCTGAAGCCGAGGAACTACCTCTGATGTCGAGAGCACGTGCCAACCTCCAAGCCAGTCTTGCGTTACCGGGAGCACCAAGGGATTCACAAATTTGTCGCCACTGTTTTCGGTAAAGTCGGTTAAAATGGCGGCGGAACGCTGCGTCGATTCTCCCGTAGAGCTAAATATCCTCCATTCTTCTGGTACGTAGCGAACGATTTTGAGCTTGCCGTCGGCGGGCCCTCAGTTTGAGGTAGAGGAGGTTAGGGTTCGGGAGGGAGACCGGGGACCTGGACCAGCCTCGTGGCATCGTGTAGGGCTTGTGAAATAGCCGTTGTGAGATCGGCGTTTCCTACTGAGAGAAGATCTTGGATGTGCAAGCGATATTGATTCCAGTTGAAGACTCTGCAGGTCTTATGTGTAGCACTCGTAGAACTTGGGGAGGATAAATTGATCGGGATATAATCACTACCCCAGCTGTCATGTTGATGTTGCCATCGTTGCGCTGAGTTGTGGTGTAGCGACGCTGAGGTCCAAAACACTGTTGGAGACCCCCGGTATGACAAATGCTGCTGTTCCATCATTCAGTGGAACCAGCCCCAGCGTGTCCACTGTGGCCTCAATAGCAGATCCGCACGTCGTTGTGCGCGTACCCCTTAGGTGTGATTATGGGTGTTAAAGTCTCCCAGAATAGTACGCTTGCTGAGCAGCGCGGCCTAATCTTCGTAATAACAGTAGGGTCTCCTTTGGTTCCCGGGCGGACGTACGCATAAACTATAGCGGTGTCGCAGTCCCCTTTACTTACGGTTACAGCGGTGAACTGAGCAGCATCGTCAAAAAAGTCTGTAAAATATATTTGACGTTGATCCAGTTCTCTTCGGACAAGTATCATGGCTTTCGGCACTTCGTTCTTTGTGTCTTCAGTAACTGGCAGTAGGCCCTGATAAACGACGTACGAAGAAAGTCTGAATTTGCCGCATTTTATAAGAGTTTTTGAAGGGCTAGGACGTTGTATCGGTTGATCTTTAAATGTAAACGCAGATCTGAAAGGCGTTGCCGTGTGCCGTTAGTATTCCCTTAAAGCACTGAAGGACATGCAATATTTCGGGTGCGTCTCTTTGGGAGGATGTTCGGTTGTAGCATTATGCTATATTCAGCAGTGGGAGCGCAGCCTGAATGAAGCCGCATAGGATGCGTGCCCGCGAGGTATCAATGCTATCGAGATAAGCGCATGCCATTTCTGCTGCTATTCTGAATAATTTTATCCAGTTCGCCGTAGGTTTCTCCGAAGCTTCTCGGGGTAATCTTTTCGAAGAGTCAGCGGTTGATGTTTATTCAATATTGTTGCCTCCCGTTGAGTGTTCAGATTCTTTTATAGGTGCTTCGTTGCACGTCAACTTTTCAGTGCCCTTCGGGTGGTGGCACCAGGTTTCAGCTTATTAGACACTGTTGCAGAGTTGTTATTACGTAAACGTTTGATTTTTTTTTTAGTGTGCATCTCGAGTGCTAAGTATGGCTCAATCCCTTATAGTCGAGGGCTGGGGCTTGCGTGTCCGGCACTGGGACTTCTCCACTTTCCTTTGAGGTGCTAGCTGTTGGCCACCAGATTGAGAATGGGTTCTGGTATGGCTCTTGAATCCCGCTTTCCAATAATTCTAGCAGAGCGGTAGTCAACGGCGTTTCCCTTCGCGTGCGTGACATTTTGCTCTTCTCTCCATGTTGAACAGGCTGGAGATGTAGCTTCATGTCCTTCTCCACAGATGACGCACTTAATCACTGTGGATTTACATTTGGTGTTGCTCGTGGTGTTAGTTATAGGATACGTCTCTGCACAGCAAGAGCACGCGGAAGAGCGGGTGCATAAGACTGCAAAGGGTCCAAAACCACCACAGTTACGACACTAGATTGGGCGGGGCTTGAATTCCGTCACTTGGTGCCGCACTCGTCCTAGCAGCACGCCGAGACGACGTACCCTGGCTAGAATTTCAAGATCCGACAGTTCAGCATCGACATCTTCATGATACCAATCGGTGTGGGACCCTCGAGGAATTGATAGGCCGTGACAGAGACACCACAGAGTTTAGGACCTCTCAGCAGCGTCCTCGTCGTTTGTCCGTTGCGCACATCAACGGTGACGACGTTGAGGTGCTCGTTGGGGCGGATCTGAAGGATACACTCTAGACAGAGCTTCTCTAGGGCGTTCGAATGCCTCAAGCTCTTTAAAGTTGCTACCTTTTGGTCAGGATTCGTAGCGGCAAAGGTAACTGAGAGTCCTTCACAGACGTTCGGCTGTTTGCGAACTGTTCCCGAACTCGAAGCTGAGTCGGACAGTGTTTTGTGTGAGCGCTTACGTGATCATGCCTTGTTCCAGTCTTCGTTGTTGTTGTTACTTTCTTCCATAATTTCGAAGCCGGTTTCGAACGAGTTCGCTACTGACTCGGACGTCCAGAATTTCGACGCGGTGTCATAAGCATCGTGTGTTGAGTCGTAGGGCATACAATGTTGTCAATGGGGGATGTGGCCTATCGAGACTTGGTTTGTGACGTTGATGGCGGCGCTTCCAGAGCTCTGCTGTTGAAGTTCGAACCTGGATCCAGACATCTCGGTTGGCGTCTGTAAAAGACCACCCTTACGAGTGGCTTCTCACTGGCGACTGCTCGAACGTGGCCGTTAGTTTTGAAGCTTCTTATGGTTGGTCTTTGAAGGTCACTGCTGATTATAGGCTACCGAAAGGCTGTCGAATTGACGGAACGAAAATTTTACATCCGCGATCTCAGGCACTTCTCCGTCCTCTCATGTACCTAAAGGAGGGAAACTTGTACTCACCACACTCAGCTCTGCAACGCGGGGATAACTTGCACGAAGAAGTGACGTCATAGCAGCCCCGTCGGGCGCAGATGCGCTGCTCTTGGGCAATCGTGCAGGAACCTGCAATATTACGGGGTGAAATTGGGTGACAATCCTGTCTCCATAGAAAAATTACAGGCACCTTTATTCGTCCAAACGCGAGGAAATGTGGTAGCTTTACAGAAACATTTTTAGTTAAAACACAATTAGGAAAGAAAACGGTACGGTGATGAAATGGTTGTAATATGCCGTCCACACACATTGAGGGCGACGTCAAGGACGGCGTCTAGGACAACGTCAAGCACGACGTCAAGATTGGTGTCTAGGATGACCTCTAGGATGACCTTAAGGACGATGTCTAGGACGACCTCTAAAACGACGTCTAGGACGACTTTAAGGGGACCTTTCTGGGACGACGTCAAGATCGACCTCAAGGACGACCACAAGGGCGCCATCTAGGACGAGTAAAAGACGTCCTAAAAGTCGACCTCTAGGATGACCTTAGGGACGCCATCTAGGCCGACGTCGAGGACGACGTCAAGTATGGCGCCTAGGATGACGTCAGGGTTAACGTCTTAGAGGACGATGTCAAGAACGACATCTTGAACAACCTCTCGGACGACCTCTAGGACAACCTGAAGGACGACCCCTAGGACAACCTCTACGACAACCTGGAGGACGACCTCTAGGACGACCTCAAGGACAACCTGGAGGACGACTTCTAGGACGACCTCTAGGGCAACCTGAAGGACGACCTCTAGAACAACCTAAAGGACAACCTCTAGGACAGCCTGGTGGACGACCTCTAGGACAACCTGAAGGTCGACCTCTACGACAACCTGAAGGACGACCTCTAGCACGACTTATACGACAACCTGGAGGACCTCTAAGACGACCTCTAGGACAACCTGAAGAACGACTTCTAGGACGACATCTAGGACAACCTGAAAAACAACCGCTAGGACGACCTTTAGGACAACCTGAAGAACGACCTCTAGGACGACCTCTATAACCTGAAGGACGACCTCAAGGACGACCTCTAGCACAACTTAAAGAACGACCTCAAGGACAACCTTTAGGACAACCTAAAAACTTCTAGGACGACCTCAAGGACGCCTCTAGGACCTCCTGAAAGACGACCTCTACGACGACCTCTAGGAAAACTTGAAGAACAACTTCTAGGACAAACTGAAGGACGACCTCTAGGACAACCAAAAGAACAACCTCTAGGACGCCATCTAGGACAACCTGAAGGACGAACTCAAGGACGACCTTTAGGACAATTTGAAGGACGACCTTTAATACGACCTCTAGGACAACCTGAAGGACGACCTCTAGGACGACCTCTAGGACAACCTGACGGACGACCTCTAGGACAGCCTGAAGGACAACCTCAAGGACGATCTCAAGGACGACATGAAGCAAGGCTTGTAGGACGACGTCGAGGATGGCGCCATAAAGGATGATGCCAAGAATAACGTCTAGGACAATCTCTGGAACGACGTCTAGGACGACCTCACGGACGACGTCCAGGACGACGTCAAGGACGTTAGGTCATGTCAGCTTGAGCTACCGGCCCTCACGAGCTAACGCCACCAGCGCTTACTTGACCTTGTTTATGCGGCCTTGAGCTTCAGACACGGGCGTTACGTTACCTTAAGGAAATGACTTTGAGGACATGGCCTTGAGGACGGGGACAAGATTTGAGTATCAAAGTAGAAATTTGGGACAGTTGGTTCATGATCGGAATGTTTGATGTGTTTTCCTCGTGTTTTGGAGGTCTGACGTTTACGCACGAGATGCCGGTAGAAGGGACACCAGAGTTCCTAGACATAAAACTACGCGTTCTGGAGAGCCACATATGTTGATCGTACGAGCCAAGATCTAAGAAGCGCATCCTGCCGTACAAGTCTGCCTATTCAAAATTAATAAAAAGGGGCATTGCTCGCACGTGTTTGGAGGCGGCCCTGAAACGATCTTGCGAACATTCTGTGATAGACAGCTTTAATTTCCAGATTTCGCGCCTGCAGAAGGCAGATTTCTCACAAGGATGTCTGACTGAGGTTGCGGAAGGATTGTTAAAAAAATTCAAAGGGGCAACTAATCGGGCAAGAGAGAAGCCAAAAATAAGACCGGTAATTATTCCGTACTTGCATGTCATGTCCCATCATTTAAAGAAAGTTGCACAGCGGTTTAGAGTACCCGTAGTATTTTCAACCCCGGAAAAAAATGGCACGCGTGTGCCGCAGAATCAATAATCACCAGCCAGATATGGAGCATTGCTGCACAAAACACGGGACCAAATATGTTGCGTGTGCCGTCGGAGTGGTGTACGAAATTCCGCTGACTTGCGGCTCCATGTACATCGGCCATACTGGTAGATGTGTCAATGATCGTGCACGGGAACATGTGGCAGCTATGAGAGCAAGCCCGTCTGGTAATCTAGTTTTTCACTGTAGTCGGTGCCCGTGCTCACCAGTTCTGCATTATGTGAAGGTTCTGGCGAAATATAAAGATAAAATATGCCGAAAAGTGCACGAAAAATTGATTTTATCAAGGGGTCTTGTCGATTGATGGGATGAATAGGCGTTTTAAACCGCCTATATATTATGTGTGTTTTTATAAATACACTTTAGTTGCCAGTGCGCCTCGTCTTGTTTACTCTCCTCTTTATCCTGTCGTTTTTTTTTGTTTTTTTTTGGCTGATTTTGAGCATGGTTGGGTTTATAAAGTTACCGCTGTAAAAAATTAGTTTGCAGGACATACGCGATTAGCCGACAGGAATATCATACACACCGAAGGCCGGTTTACACATCGGCGTTTGAGTGCGCTCGGATATGCTGTGTTTTCTTGTGACCTATTGCAACGAGAGTAAAGGAAAGCCCCTCTATCCTGGGAAAAGTGGCGCCATTCATTGCTGTGGAAATGTTCGAGACACGTGCCGCACGCCACTTCTGGGAATAACATGGCTTCTGAAATCCAGCTCCGTGCTGCGCTGTGCCGTCATGATCTTCCCAAGGCCCGCACGTTGTACGCGCCTCTTGCATCGAGGCACATTGCGCTAGAACAGCCTGGCGCCATCTAGCTGGAAGTCCTGGAACTCTGCCGGCACACGTAAATAATTATATATATATATATATATTGTCCATCATTCTTTTATCGTAGGCTTGATGTCATTCTGATAACGTTATGAGAGAAAATTCTACGCAGATGGTGCGTAGATTTGATCTTGCAAGAACTGCACAACTAGTGAAGAAAGGTAAAAAAACCAGGCGAGCTGGTGAATGATATCCACAGTAACCCTGTGAATTTGAAAAAATTAAAAAAAAAAAACGGACAGTACAACGAAGTCTCTAACACAGCTGTATTAGAGACTCCTTTGTACTGTCCGTTTTTTTTTAATTATTTTTCCTACGTCTCAGGGTTACTATGGATAACTGCAAAACCTTTCGCTATGCGCACATCGCATGCGTTCCAGGGCTGTCTCATAGGTGGCGCCAGTTGTGCCAGTGTGTTCTGCAGTAGTAATCGAGTTCGAGGGAGCGCGACCAATAGCACCTAGAGGACAAAGCCTGTACGTGACGTCATTCTTAACAAACCCCCGACCAGCCCCAAGCGGCAAACACGCCGAAGTTCGACGAGAGTCGGCAGACGCGTCCGACTAGGCGTGGCCTCGTGCTAGAGTCGCGCGGGTTGTGAGACGCTGCAATACGCGCCGGCGGCAACGATGACGGAAGCTACGCGGGGCTGCGTAGGTCTACTTACGATGACGTCATCCACAGGCGTTGTCTTCTAAGTGGTATTAACGCAACGCACTGGAACTTGACATGCGTCTACTTTTTCCCTGCGCAGTCGAAGAGTCAGTCACGGAAGTCTGCTTAAGACGACTAACACACGGTGAAGCCGGGAAAACTATTTTCGCCCAAGGGCCCTGTCATACTGAGGAAACACGTCGGCGACACCTACAGAACATGTACATCAGCAGTCGGGCAACAACGTATTGTTCGTTGGCTCGGTTGCCCAACGGTCCGGTCACATCGCGGGAACGTCGATACAGCATGGATGACGGCGACGATGTTGCCTCCGTGTGACAGCTTACGTGGGCAAAAACAGCAGCCTCTTGTAGTGGACTACGCGTGTTTCCCGGTTCGGTAAAGGCCCAGTCACATTGAGGAAGCACGGCGGCGACAGGAAGACAACACGTTCATGAAAAGTTGATCAACTTTGTTCTCGGTCGCCCTGTTGCCCAACAAATGTGCCATATCACGGACACATCAACACAACACAGGCGACAGCAACCATGTTGCCTCCTTCTGAAAACTTTGGGCAACAAAAGCAGTAGAAAATTGTGA
Source organism: Ixodes scapularis (assembly GCF_016920785.2). NCBI lineage: Eukaryota > Metazoa > Arthropoda > Arachnida > Ixodida > Ixodidae > Ixodes > Ixodes scapularis. The sequence continues at coordinate 10,291,724 of NW_024609836.1, read as the reverse complement.
TGGACAACACACGTTGCCCATATCAGTGGATGAGCCAATTGCGTGCTCCTTGTTGTCGCTCCGCGTTGTCGTTACCTCTTTCACTTTGTTCCTGTCTTTCGGCGCTTCTATCCAGTCATGAACGAACTAACCCAACTGAACAGTTTGTTGAATTTTGAGCCGTCGACACTCAATAACAGATAGCTTCGATGGCAGTGTTCCGTATCAATAACGTTTCTTTTTTTTTTTTTTTAAGAGCTTGCTGAAATACGTGACTGGAAAACGCAATTTAACAAAATTAAGGCTGCCGCGCACCTAACGTAGTTTTTTACTGCGTAATTACGGAAGGTGATTGTCGATATGATCACAGCTACGCTCGTGAACCTTCAGACGGTAGTTGAAATTATAACTGTCGAGAGACCAGGTCACATTTCTGCTAGTACAGTGGCCTAGAACGGAATATTGAGCTCACCGCCCAGCCTCGCTTATGCTTCGGGGTGAGGTGGTCTATGTCGATTGTGCCGGAGGCCGGCGGGGGCTCTGCTGTCGACTCCTCCTGTCACCGCCCAATTCAGAGGGAATAGCAGCCATGTATCCATCCATTCATACATCGATTCTGAAGCTTCCTTCATTATGGTCCCCAGAAAGACTTGCAAGTATTCCGTCCAGTGCCCCCGTCGTCGACTGCTGCGGAATAAAAGCGCGGGCGGCGCTGCGAGCAATCGACGTGCCGGAATTCGGCAGTTACCAAGCAACAAAAGCAATGTGGAGAAAATGTGACAGACACAAGCAAATGAGAAATTCGCAGATGAATTATTTACACCTCCTGGCCTTCAAAAGCTTTAGCCGTTCTCGACTTGCTGCCAAAAAAAATACATATATAAGACGTTAGTTGTTTATACAGCAGGAGTTTAGTCTGCCAGATCATGGCGACATTGTTACCTACTGTAGATGAGGAATTTAGCCAGTGCAGTACGACTGCTAGCCTAGAGTCTTTAACGCGCACCAAGCAGTAGTGACTCACGACCGCACGCCGGTACGATGCTGATCCAGATCGAAACGGGCAGGGGTGGGGTTTGACCCCAGGATCCCTGGGTTCAGCGGCGCGAGCTTTCGCTCCACGTGTTCCGAGCTGGTGGGTGCTACGCTCTTCGGAAAAAAGGGTATCGATACGATAGTCCTCCCTTAGGGGAGGAATGGTTTTGTAACCTATGTTTCTTTAGAAAGGGAGAAACTTTCGTCCCTGAAGCAGGGGAGTAAAGTTCCTCTGTCGCCTGCATCTCATTATGGCGGCCCCGAATCGAGCACGTTGAGCTCAATAAGGCTTAACGAGGACGCTACGTCTCTTGTGCGGGACGAGAGGAGCAGCAAATAAGTGTAACACGAGCTTTCCGCGAACTGTGTTTGTTTCCGAAGCCACATTCCCCCTGTAAATAAAGAAACTTGCGTTTCAAAAGCTCAGTCTTCTCGTCGTCAGCACTGCGAAGTTAAATGGAGACAACCGATACCCAGTTATTTAGCGCCACTTTAAGTCTTACCTTTGCTAGTCCTCGAGTCACAATTCCTTTGTCAACTGCACATCACGGAGGAATGGCAAACCAATCCGCGAAACCAAAGGCCGCTCTCGAAAGGACAAACTCGAAGCCGCTATTTATCGCGTAGCGTGAAAGAAGGTTAAATTGCTTGCCACCAGATGGCAGGGTCAAGCAGAGTAATTGCAAGTAGCTAGGTTAGGCGGCGCCAAGTACGACCCAATTCATGTTCTAAAAAAATATTTTTTTTATTCTCTCACGTTACCATTGCGCTTCGGGATCTTTGGGAACCTTTATTATACACACATGTAGGAACATTACGCATGTTGCAGGCATCAGCTGCATATACACTGAGCGGATACACGTACATAGCACATACAAACATCAATACAACAGCACACTAAACCGGTCACTACTCCCGAGCTCTGCGTTTCCATGTTTCATTTTGGTCGTTTTGAACGTACGGAATTTCTCGGTGACTTTCTAAGCAATAAAAAATATTCCCAACCTGTTGATTTTTTTTCCAGCAATGTCATACCTCTGAGAGTATTTTGAATGGATAAGGGGATGAATCTCTTATAAAAAAGTAAACGCTCTAGTATGCCGTAATTATTTGAAAGCCAATAAATCAAACCGCTCCAATGCGGTTCCAAGCCATGGGTTTGCTTCCCCGCATGGCACGTCGTAGCCAGTATTTATATCGTAGTGTTTGTTTTTCTATTTGTGCTGTTTGCGCACGGCTGCAATTTTCGTCTTGAATTAATTTTTGTAGAGGGGATATTCACTCAGCTGGAAGTGGTGCTTCACGGGCAGAGAAATCGTTTTTCGATTAACTTGAATGCAGTCAAAGCCGCGACTTGCGGCAGGTGTTAAGTGTACAGAGCTACGCCGTAGCGAGCTCAAAAACTTCTAGCGCTCATATCAGCGCGCCACTTAGAGGACAGTTTCTCCAGGAACCGTAGTATATTTAAACACCAAAATAAAGGGTAGCTTTTTTTTCGATTTTACCTACCATGCTTTCTTAATGTTAAAATTCCAAACTGTAAATATACGTACTTTCCGTTATACTCCCGTACTGTTCAGTCCTTCCCCAGAGTGCAATCGCTCTCGTGGGGAGACAACCGACAGGCACATTGGCACTGTACGATAAGAGCTTACGGTTCAGACCAGCGTTCCGATTTTAGAAATAAATGAACTGCGCAAAGGACGAGGACAGAGGTAGAAAGATACGTCGATGACTACCTTGTGCTTTTAGATATTGAAGGTTCTCATTGTATTCACAAGGCTGTTTCTAGCATTCTATCCATCTTCGTATCAGCATCCAATGGCCTTAATTTTACTCATGAATTCACCACTAACGGTTCCATCCAGTTTTTAGATCTAAAAATAACGTTTAGTGACAACCACATCTGCTGGTCATACCACCCTAGGACCAAGAAGGGCCTTTTGCCCTATGACAGTGCACACTCAAAGCTTGTAAAAAGAGCCATCGTTATGTCTAGCTGTACTTCAGCATTAGAAAAATCATGTGTTCATGAAATGGCGTCCAGTTTCCGCGATCAGTGTGATCGCCTTACTGCCGCAGGGTACCCCCAACACTTGGTCTCTGCTGTATGTGTGCGCTTGCTACAGAAGCAGAAAACTGGTAGTAATGAGCAGAGGCGAAAAGAAAAAATGCGCGTGCATGTCATCCCGTACCACCACGGCCTGTCCCATAACCTGAAAAAGGTAGCGGCCAGGTATGGTCTCTCGGTCGTCTTTTCAGCGCCCTGCAAACTCAGTAAAGTGTGCCCTATGATGAAGCCAAGAGTGAACATCAACAAATGCAAAAAGGAGCACAGCACGCGATACACGGAATGCGCATCCGGTGTTATCTATGAAATTCCGCTTTCTTGCGGGCGAGTATACATTGGCGAGACTGGACGTTGTTTCAACCTGAGGGCACGAGAACACTATCTGTCGATAAAAAACAACACAGGCGGACATCTGTCTGTACATTGTTTGAAATGCGGTTGTCATCCTGATTTGCAAAGGACACGTGTTCTCGCAAGAGCAAATGAGGCAACGGAAAGAAAACTCGTAGAAGCCTACTTCATTAAAAAGAAAGGTCACGACTGCATAAGCATGCAATCTGTTTCACTATCAGACAAGGAATTCTCTTTTTTGGACGGTCATGTTTAAACCTTATTTAACCGCAAACTGATTGCTGCTGTCATATATACTGTTGTGTCTGCGCCAAATAAACAGTTGGAAGTCTGCGCTCTGTGTGTCGTACTCGTTTCTACCTCTGTCCTCGTCCTTTGCGCAGTTCATTTATTTCTAAAATCATGAACCAACTAGCCCGCCAAAAGGTGTTACTTGCAGCGTTCCGACATGACTATCCGCATGTCGATCGATTGCACCTAACCCCTCAAGTGGTATTCAACGTTTTAATGTAAAGCGGAATGTCAACCTGCGACACCCCACCCCCTCCGATCACGGCTCGACCAGCGGCATCAATGCCCGACGGTTAACGATCTCATCTTGTTTTTACACCACTGATACGTGAACACACGGTCACATCGGCGATAGTTCCAGTCTTCTGTTCACAACGCACCACACTGCCATCACGATGTTGCTGCTATGTTGCTGACACGCAGAAATACAGAACCACGTTGATTGCCGGTTGGCACTCGGCATCGGAAAACAGAACCGAACTCAGCACAGAAGGCACCCAGCCAGCCGGCAGCAAAACATTTTTGTCTTAGACGCAGCTTCTGCGATTTCCTCAATGTCAAAAATGCCGACACAGTTCCGCGTGGGTCCCGCAATCCGGAGACGGCCATCTTACCCAATGAACGAAGCGCTGCTGGCACTATCTCGGAACTTCGCTGCTTCTAGCGGCTTTGTTTGCTCGTTTGATAAAATTAGTGATAAAAACGTCAGTGCAACCGAAATGTTCTGCACGTTTGGACTGGGAGACGGGATTACAGGCGGCCTTCGCTGCCGCTAAAGCTGAATCAACTCAATACCATTTATTAAACAACGTGCGCGACGTGGTCGAAAGACGAAACCGAAAAAAGAGGAGTCGGGAGGGCTAAAGCTTTCTCCGGTCTGCCTGAGGGAGAAAACGTCTCGTTCCTCCTTCCTACTCGTGTACGCTTGGGGGCGCGTCATTAGAAGGTAGGATAATGCCCCGTTGCTACCTTTTTCCTTCATTTTATTTTAGAGTGTAGTCCATTGGTGATGACGTCTCGCTTTATTGCGTAAGGCTTGCGTCCGGACTCGTCACCAGCCGCAACCCTCGGAAAGTTCCTGGACTACCGCACCGCATGAGAGCAACATGCAGGAGGAACTGGGCGAGTCAACGGCTGTTGTCTCCGAGTACCTTTCCATAGCCCGTTGGAGCTCCTTTCTTACCTTGTTGATCAAGTAGGGTTTAGTAGGTACCTTATGGGCGTCGCGCCTCAGTCAAGATCCTATCGAAAATCTCTTTCGAATCGTTAGGGAACTGTCTGGGCGCAATGATCATCCAACACCCACACAGCTTATATTGACTTTAAACTGTCTCTCGTTTTATAGCTTGGTGAAAGTTGTTATCTATGGAGACAACGACCCCTGTGCTGTCAGCGCTATCTTAGACACTACTGACGACAAGAGTGTTTGCCCTCCTAAGAGCAGCTTATGGGAGGAAGTGGACGAGTTCATTAAATCTGTGGATTTGCCCTCAGCCGAGACGATCGGGCGGTCCACACTCGACACTGACTAGCACATTGAACGGAGAGGTTCACGGCTTGCCTTCTATGTCGCAGGTTATGTTGCTTGAAAGTGCGTACTGAAGCGAAATTGCAAGCCGTGTATGCAAGTCTTCACCGTTGCAGCACGCGAGGTTACTTCTGGTCTAGCCAGACCAACAGCACCGACGCAGAGGAAATCTCACTACGGGTGCACTCTTTTGCTTTCTGCAAAAGCTCGAAAATTGGTCCGCCGAGTGCTTTGGTAAGAAGCTGTACATTGACATGATCTTGGACATTCTAGCCATGGGGAAATCGAGCTTTTACAAGAGAACTGATTGTGAATTGCATGCGGCTGCTCGCACAGTCAAAGTAATAAGTTTTTATATAACAAGCCGCCTACACATTTTTGTGAAGGGTCTCACTCTCAATACCAACGAAGCCGCAAAAAGAGAAAAGGCGGAACACGCGAAGATACGCCGGTGCTCCTAACCTCTTCGTGCGATTTCAGTCAGCACATAAAAGGTGTCTAAAGTGTTGTTTTGATTAAATAGCTTTGTTAATAAATGCTGATTCCAAACAGAAGTCAATACCATTTGTGGTATTTTACTGCGGAACGTGTAAACGGGGTAATACCATGGGAATTGTGAAAGAACGTATTACGCTATCGCAATACAGCAGCATTTCGGAAGATTGAAAAAACTATTAGCCCCGCACATATCATAGTCTAAAAGAAAAACAAGAGTACGACCATTGTGTGTAACGATCTGGTAGCTTCATTATTAATCGACATTGCGACGCACACAAGCGCTGATACCCACGTGATCGCAGAAGCGCACGGGAAAGCTTAAAGGGGAGTCGACCGGAGCGCCATCTCTCAATCTAGGCATAAACCGCCTCAGGAAACGGGCGCGGAGAGCCCACTACCCATTCTAGGCCACTGTACTGCTAGTAAAATAAAATGGCATGCCTACTCACCCGTTCGTGAAATCTAATAAGAATCATCCACGAAAGCAAGCGATCCAAAGGTCGAAAAGTGAAATTGAAATTGAAAATGGAAAACTTCAAAACACCCATTTCCAGACACAACAATTGCTTCAAAAATCTCCAAGACGTTTTGTGGAATGACGCGATCACATAGCAGGCAGAAAAAGCAAATGCATGGCGTTAAAATATATATATGTATATATATTCCATCGATCGTTAAGAAGGCCCATCGTGTCGGTGTCGCACCCTTTAACCACTATCGATTCAGCTCGGCAGCACAATGGAAAGGCCATTTATTGGGTACTGCCATTGCTAACTCAATTTTACGCTAGAAATCGGAATTGCAGGAGGGACAGAACCAGACAAAGGTACTTCATATAGTGGCGCAAATCACGAACATAGCTGCGATCTCATCTTTCTCGGTTACGGCTAGGTGCTTCATTAGCGAACGAAGATCATTGGATACAAAAAAGTTTTCTAATCACTGTCACTGGTTGATGTCACTTCGTGGAAATTATCGGCCCTTCAAACGCGTTAGCACTTCGTAGAGTCACATTCTCTAGTGCCGCCGTGCAGCGCATAAACGAAGGTAAACAATCAAAATGGCGGAGTTGGCCCCGGCCCCGCCATCTTGATTGTTTACCTTCAAATTGGCCCCGCCGTCACCGCCGCGTCACAGTGTGTTCTCCGACTGTCGGACAAGCAATCGACGACACGGTTGCCGGGCGACAAAAATATGTTTCCGTGCAGTTGATATTGCCTCAATGTGACAGGGTCGCCGAAAACATGTTTCCCTCGTGCTGACGGACAGAGTTGTTCAACTGTTTTTTTTTTTTTTTAATGTGACAACATTTTAATCAAGTGAATTGTGTGCCGACAACATGAAAACACGGATAGCTTGGAGGGTGAAGCGCCCCGGATCACTAACGTTTTTTGTTTTTTTTTTGTTTTTTTTTCTAAGGAGTTTGTGAAGTGAAGTTTTTGCAAATTTTACTTGAGGTGTAGGCTGTGGGTACTGAATATACGCCTCCATCACAACTTCCTTCATTGACCAGATACTGGGGAAATAAAACAAAGATACAGGGCGAGACTTTGAGTCTGGTGTTCCGGTTCCTTTGTTTATCATTATTTTTCTAGACAAGGGTTCATCTAGAAGTTGTACAAAAATATGTCTCCCGCGAATCAACACTTTATTTGTGAAGGCCTCGGCCCCCGACAACCAATTACACTGTTAGTGCGAGGCAGGTGGGCAAACAAAGCCGAAGTCGCAACTTGCAGAGAGACCTGTCGAAGCCTCGCCCCAACTCTAGTATTGACTCAAGGGACCGTCGCTCCGGCCGTTTTTTCTTCTTTTTTTTTAATCTTTTCTCGAAAACTGCGTAGCCCGAGGAAACGCACTAGACACATACTGACCGTGCTCCCAAGCTTCGAAGTGCCATCTCGTCATTTCTTAATTAAGGATGCGCTGCTACCCTGTCACTCTAGAAAAGACGGTCACAAATTCTCTCTTGCCTTTTTTTTTATAGCTACTTCTGAAAGCAAGTGTGGTAAATGTGCAATTTAGTTTTCCGGAGCTTGTCGTCCTGGCGTTATGCTTTTTTTTTTCTTTTTTTTTTTAACTTTAAGCATTGGTCATACTGCGCGTAGATCATACAAAAGACCTGCAACGCTCGTTGCAGAGTTGTTCGACAAAATTACCTGCGGCATGCCTGAAGACCGAAACATGTATACTTCATACATTTGTATGCTAAGAGCCTGTCTGCAGACAGTAAAGTGACTGAAAAATGTCATTTGTAAGACGTACTAGCAGTTTCACAGCGGCTTTACGGTGGACTGCAGCGGACGCTACAAGCTATCCCGACCAATCCGCCGCTACGAACAAATCACGTGACTGAGCGCCTAACACGTCGCTGCGTCCCTCTCGAAGGTCACGTGACGCTCACGTGACAGTCACGTGACCCTCACGTGACATTTCATTGGCTCCGGTAGCTGATAGCGTCCGATGCGGATCATCGTAAGATAAAGGGTACTTCACGTTTCGGACGCCGCGTAGCATACTCTCGTACTGGTCCTTTGAAAGTTAAGCTGGTGTTGTTTTATTTTTATTCTTATTATTGTCATTGGTGCAGTTTCAGTAAGTAGATTTCAGTTGCCTTAACCTTATTGCATTAATAGGGGAAAGGTTAGCTGAACATAATCTCCTATATTGCATCGTGGCATGGGCGGGACTTTTTTTTTATATACAGGCTGTTGCTATTATACTCAGCGTGCTTAACTTAATGAATTCTAAATGTGCCCTAATAACCATCGCCTTCTTTATACTGGCAATACGCGCCCAATTTATGCCTGCCTCGTGCTCTGGCGCTGTTGCGCCTGCTTGCATTACCAGAGCCGCCACCTCCCCGTACAATGGACTTGGCCGAGCACCATCTCCATCTCCGACAGGCAGCTAGCTACAGGAGACACCAACGTTCTTCGCAAACGAAACTTGTGGAGCTGCAACCGATTTGTTTTTACACGAGAACTCTGGAAAGCGGCATTAGTATCTGGACTGACTTTTGCCAACGCTGTTATCTGCGTACCCGGAGATGTGCGGGACTTCTTGGAGCGCAGTCAGCGAGACGTCGGGAGGCAGGCCGTATGATGCCATGGTATGTATGGTGGCCAACGAGGCTCGAGTGGTCCTTTTTCGAAGCCAGAGAAGCGACGAGCAAGATCGGCTACGACGGGCGGCTGCGATTCATGGACCGAAATCAGTGGGCAAGGCGGCTCTTCGTATGCACCCACCTTACAAGTATACAGACAAGATAGAGAAAGCGACTATATCAACTGGAAAAAAATATTTGGTACCTTCACAGTGCCCATGAATGCCAATACACACGCAAAGTGGGAAACGGAGGTGCGGAAGAGAGTTGGTGAGGAGGAGGCCCTACAGTGCGCGGAGGCGGCCAAGAACAAGTCAACGCTGCGGCTGTACAACCTCAGCGAAAATACAATATCAGCGGAGGATCAGTTATACGATAACTGCCTGGGCGGCCGCTTGCTTTTTGAGGCGCGTGCAGGAGGGCTGAGAACGCTAGTGTACCAACAGAAATATAATCGGACGGTGGAAACAACATGCTGCGGGCTTGTGGAGAGGAGGGTGAAACCATCGAACACATCGTCCTCTCATGCACAAGCCTGCAACCAAGACATCCGGTGCAGTGGTATCACGCTCCTGAAAACGTGCAGACACCGTGCCAGGCTCCTCCACAAACCCAATTGCTGGCGGAAGCACTCGAATTCCAATCAACTGCGACGGCGTCAGTGCTGAACACGTGTCTAGACAGAGCTGCTGCTGCTCTCCCTCAAAGTGAGGTTTAAACGCGCGCCGCAGCGTCCACGAAGCCGTTTGGACGGAGCTGAGAGGTAACCGAAAGAACGAAAAGGAGACTGGAGGACTAGTGGCGAAGGACAAAAACAAAGGGAACGCGAAGGACAAGGCGAAAATAAAAGAAACAAGCGGTTTTTTTTTTTGTTTTTTTTTGGGGGGGAGGGGGAGGGCTAGGTACGAGCATGGTTAGGAACTACCCGATTCAAGGGGAACAGCTACACGATCATCATAATCATATAGAGACGATGCTTGTACGCTGCGCACGGCTACTACAGCAACCTACGTGATTCCACTACCGTCGGAACGCAGATTTCATAGCGAGTGGGCAGCAACATATGTAGTTTCAAAAAGTGAAAAAATGTAGTGGACGTTAGTCGGACCCAAAACGAATTATAGGTCAGACGGACGAGCTGATAAACTTTCACAATGGCGAAAGAGCGAACACTGATTGTTTATATTTTTGACATGCGCTACGATGTCCCCTAAGCGGTGTGGAAGCTGTTCATCGTGCCCGGGTCTCACATTTCAAAATGACGTACTGTGCACGACGTTAGACATCTGTCACTATCTCAAGGTGAGCGAGGGAGAGTTGGGCACATCATTTACTCAAACAGCACCGAAGGAGGCCGTGAATGGGTATATGGAGGTATCCACCTTTGACGACAGGGAGCCCCGGACGAATTGGGCTTTGAGTGAAACCCCAGCAGGATGCTGAAGCGTCACTCAAACTGGCGTTAGGGAAAGCCCCCCTAGACAGGCCTTTTTTAATGACCGTCGTCGCAGAAAGTTGACTGCATACTCTTCAGTAGCAGAAGGTAAAATTTGGGTCGCAGTTTTTTCTCCAAATGAGCTTCAGTCACTTTTCAGGGTCCCGGATGTTGCCTAGAGTCTCGTAAAATGACAGCACCAGCACCTTTTTTTTGTCTTTTTTTTTTGAGTCTGCTAAAAACAGGACAGAAAGCGTGGCAACAAGAAAAACAAACTAATTGCTCAAATGCGACGCAGAACTACCACGCCAAATGCCCAAAAACAGCACCATGAATGCAAGAACGCACGGGAGAGGCTTCATCACGTAGTAAAAGTTTCCTGTCTTGCATGAGAAAACGGCGCATCCTTGTGGTGCTAGCTAGCAAACGGCGATTGAGGAGGCTATGGAATAACGTTTATTAAAATTTTGATCGCAATGTATCGTGTTTCGTCTGGGAAGTAGGAACCCGAAAAATGTTGTCCTTTCCTTTAAGGGTCTTGGGATATAAAGAAGGCATGTCAAACAATGACCTCTGTTATGCAGAATCAGCTGTATTGAGCTTCTTTTACTAGGCAAGCCTCGTAACACCGGAAACGAGCGGATCATTCGAGCGTTCATCGCAAGGGTCCTTTTTCCAGTAAGGTTCTGCGAGTGTCTACTACCCCCCATCCCCTGGCCTTGCTCCCCGCTGTTGTCATGTTCCGAGGGCAAAGTTCCCGTCAATCTACACATTCAGCATCTATTTTTGCGCGTGTTTTACATTTTTTGGGGTGACTTGTTTGAGTGTACGAATGCTAGCATGGGGCAACAAAAGCAGTGAAGATTAACACAGCGGCACGATGCCCATTTATGCTGACGGGCGGAAGCAAGTTGGTCTGCCCTTCATTTGTAGTTCGAAGGCAACTCCGCAGACGGCGCTGGTTACTGGAAAAAGGTCGATCGGCTTTGATGCCGGGAGAGGGCGCCACCTGCAATTTCTCGCTTCTGTTCGCCCGGTATCACCCTGGTTGTTGGGAGGGAACGCATTAGCTCCGTGTGATCGGTTGGGGTTTACGCGAGATTTGATGTTTTGACCGGCGGCTTGCCGCGAGGTTTCCCACTCGTCGTACGCGCATAGCGAGCTGACTTAGTTCCGGGTGTGAGCTACGTACATACAGTTTCGTGCTAAAAAGATCCCGAATCTTGTTAGGTGCTACGCGTACGCATAGCCGCCTATGCCAGAAGGTCTGCCTCAATTGGATCTTATATGCGAGCGTTTGATATCCGCTCGGAGCTCTAAGCCTTTCGTACAAAAATGGGGCGGCCGGGCGGCCGAAGAATACGCCGGAGCAGACGCTGCTCTACCGCGTAAAAGCGACCGTGAGAGAGAACGTTGTCGATGTGTAGGCACCAGCTGACGCAGTCCAGTAGCATATTGTCAACGTAATCGTCCGCGCAATTTTTTCTAATCTCCTATACTCTGCCATTGCAAATTTTAATAATCTGGAAAAAATAATTACTGTCATGTCCTCGTTAAGCGGACACCCCCCTCCCTTCCAAACTGTCCCAAATGTGAATTGTCCGTATGAACGAGACAAGCATTTGTCCAGTTTGCCTTTGGAAATTGTGTATATATCCATACTCACGAGACATCACTGCAATGGAAAATGGGCATTTTTATTCAAATTACGGAAGAGACTAATATGCAAAATAAAAGATAATTGTCTTTCTTTAACAGATCAAAGTTTTTGTTCGTGCACGTTCATTTCCTTTGCGAGAAGCTGGTGAGACAGCCTTTAGCTGGAACGAATTGCTTGTATGCTCGCAGATATGTAATATCTCATAAAAAATAAATAAACATACATACATAATTATTTCATTTTCATCAAGATGTCCAGTGAATTTAGCAATGTGGTTTGTTCTTCACTTGCTGAAGGGGGGGCCAATACAGCCTGCTCGATCGACTTCTTAGATTATAAAAAAGCGTTCGATACGGTGTCACACGAACTATTATTATACAAATTAGAGCGCATGAATTTTGACACGACTATCCTAAATTGGATAAAAGCATATTTGTCATCACGTCTTCAGCGTGTTGTTTTAAATGGTAAAACTTCAAATACTGTTATGGTAACATCTGGTGTACCGCAGGGGTCCGTTTTGGGTCCATTGTTGTTTCTGATATTTGTTAATGATATTAATGACGGTGTTAATTCACAGGTACGATTGTTTGCCGATGATTGTGTTGTTTATACATGCATAACAGACGAGGGGAGTTCCACGCGGCTGCAGTGTGATCTGAATCGAATAGAGCAATGGTGTAAAAAGTGGAAGATGGAGTTAAACGTTAAAAAATGTGCCCATGTTAGTTTTACCCGCAAAACCAAAACAAAAGTTGAAACATGTTACCAACTGAATAATGAAACCGTAACAAAACAGCAAACAGTTAAATATCTTGGCGTCACTCTGTCAGCTGACTGCACCTGGAACGCACACATTAACGACGTTGTTATGAGGGCCGGCAGAGCGCTTGGATTTTTAAAACGAAATTTAAGAAAATCAACTAAATCTATCAAAGAGCTCGCCTATCTATCTTATGTGCGCCCAGTGCTAGAGTACGCCTGCACCGTTTGGGATCCTTCTCAGCAAAACCACATTGTTGCTTTAGAAAGAATTCAGAGTTGTGCCGCTCGTTTCGTTTTGGTGCGGTACGGCCGCTTTGAGAGTGTAACCGACATGATAAAAGAACTGGGATGGTCTACATTGGCATTAAGACGAAGAAATTTGCGCTTGAAGTTTTTATACAACATTTATAACAATAAAACTGGCATTAATAGCTCATTTTACTTATTACCACCAAATTATATCTAAAAAAAAAAAGACCACATTCATAAGATTAGAGAATACCGCACCAGGACGGAATTGGGCAAAAATTCTTTTTTTGTTAAAACAATTAAGGAGTGGAATGCCTTGCCCAGTGAGATTGTGTGTGCCGCGAATTCAGAAATGTTTTTTCAGAGTTTATTCGCCCCCTGCGATAATGCCTGATGGCGCTGCAGGACAATGATGAATAAAGAATAAAGAATAAAGAAGTCAGGCGTGGGAGGCCAGGCTAGTGTGCCTAGATTACAGAGTGCTTCCAACTTCTCGATCGGGGGTACGTGGTTTATGGGCCGCGCTTGCCATGCGAACCACGAGGAGGAGCCAAAAGCGCTGATCGTCTGCAAGCGCCTTAGCCTCCGCGCCTGCTCTTCTCCTTTCCAACCGAGAAAGCAAAGCATGCGCCCTTGTGACTAACTTACGCCGGAGGCGTCCACCATTAAATTGCAGATGCTCTCTGCGGTTTGAGTTGCTCTCTCTCTTAAATCTAGGCTCACTAAGCCAGGCGACAGACTTGGGGTGGCATCTGGTGGAAACTGCAAGAATTACACTCAACGAAGCACTCCGCGTGTGCCTTCCCAACAATTTTTTTTTTTTAGTTACAATATTTTTTTTTTGTATTTGATATTAGAGGTACTGATTAAGCAGAATACTACAACTTTTTACGGTAACTAATGTTGTTTACATAGTCGCGGAGAATAATGCTCGACGACAGTCTAAAGCAGCCTTTCAGAAAGACACCGAAGAAAGTTACATTCCATTACTTTTTGCCGTAGCGAAGACAGCAGAGAAGGCTACAAGCGCGAACAAGTATAGTCACTGTGGCAAGGTTCGAACGGCAGGGAGGAGCTTAATCGACGACTTCAACGCGAGCATCCTTCCTCCGACAACGCGTCTTCGTCTCATCGTGCACCTGGAGCGCGTGCGGCAGCCAAAGAACGGCGGAAGCCACGCTGTGGCTTCCGCCGTGCTGGAGACCGGGCACTCGAAAGACACAGCCCGTCGTTTTTATTTCGCCAGCGACTACAGCTTCTGTCGGCTTTCCTCCTACACGAGTGTTCGTGCAGACGAGACCATTTGTGCGAAAGGGTGGCGGTTTTGGCTGCAGGTGACGATTTGAGAAAGGTCGTAAAAACATTTAGAAGTTTCTTTGTTTTTTTTCTCATTGCGATTTACGCTTCGGCACGACATTTTGTGGTAATCCTGAATAAATGATAAGTGGGTGCGAGTAAGCTTGATCAGCGGTCATGGTGCGCGAGAGCGCAGAAGGCTTTAAAATGGCAGCACCGCCATTGTGAAGCATGCTTTAGGAAACACGCTCAGATCGGTATCGTGGTCGCGACAACGATTTCATAAGATTCTAACTTTTCGAAGAAGTATTCGTACGGCAATGTTGATGAGAAAACCAGTTCACAATAATAATCCACAAAGGCACTATAATTAAGTGCATTGCATGAGGGCGGGGGACAGGGGTTTCTCTAGAAATTAAAATTAGGGGGTGTTTACATTTTTTTTTTGTTGGGGGGAGGGGGAAGTCTAGGGGGCATTTAGAATAGAGGAGTCGTTGCGAATTAAGGGGGTTGCTTCAGAAAAACAAGGCAGGGGTGTACGCCCCACCCCTTCCCTAGGGGGTGTGTAGGGAAATAACAGTACTATTTATAATGGACAAGAGACGTTTTAAACAGGCAATATAAAAGCACAACTAAAAAAAAGGTAAATGATATTGTGTAAGCATGTTGAAAATTAAGAGGTCGTGAACACTTAAGCACTTCTTATGAGTTCTGAATGCGAAAGCACGACTGTCGTTCTTCCGCTCCCATTGTAGCGGCCGACGGCCGAGCGCGCGCTCTCGCGAAGTGGCCGCGCTGCGCTAAGCTCGGCCGTGCAGCCTCTCCGGAGTCTGCCCGAGCGGGCTGTGCGGCCAGCTGCTCCCTCTTACCGGCGGCCAGGCCGCTGCGTGCGCGGGAGTATTCACTGGCGGTCATAGCTGAGCTCGCTGCTGCTTTCTTACCACCGGGGAAAAGAGAGAGGGGATTAATGCTTTTGTAAGAGTTTTGAGTGGCAAGTTAGTCTTCTATAATCTCCTAGAGGGAGAATAGCGACGTCTGGGGAAGCCTGGGTCCTACAAAGGAGAGTCTCGGTGATAAGAGGATTTCACCTTCCCCTCTTCTTGAGTGGTTGCCCGACAGCTGACGGGAAACTCTTCCCCGGCAGGCGCTGTGAGCAGTTACCTCAAATATGGCGTCCAGTGAATACCTCCTATAAAAAGAGCTTCTTTAGTGTGTTTTTTTTTAACCACGCCGCTCGAGAGCCAATGGGAGCCTCGTTCCTTGATGACGCGCGCCAGCCAATGGGAGCCTATCCATCAAATCGCACCTTCCCTTCGCTTCATAGGGACAGGGGAGTTTTGGTGCCGTTTGGTGCGGCTTCAAAACTGACGACGTCGCTTCGCTCCATGGGACAGGGAATGCTTTCACACTAAGACACTTGCGAAGTGTGTCTCGCAAAAGCACCGAATCTAGCCTGATCAGTTTCGAGTACGATTATTTCAAGAAGAGAATTCCAGTCAATGATAGCTAGTGATAGGAGGAATTTCCAAATATACTAATTTTCGTGAGTGGAGGATTTGCTTTTAAGTTGTGCTCTCGACGCAAACTGATGTGAGATGGCGGGTGACAGTAATTGTCACGAAATGAAGACTAACGGTATATCTCGTAAAACATGGCAAGGCGAGCAATTTTAGTTATTTTAGTTAATGGACGAAGCTCTATATTTGATACTAGTGTACTTGTATGCTTGATGTCCGTAAATAGTCGTGCTATTTGAGGCGATATGCTCTTTTTTAAAACCGATTCGAATTCGTTAATAAGGTTTGCTTGTTCAGACCACCAAATAAAATTGTCGTAGTCTAATATCGATGTGACGAAAATTGTATATGCAGATGGTTCTACAAAACGGAAGGTTTAACATCTACTAAAGACTTACAAGCGCTAGTCAGCATTTCAAGTTAGGTCATTAGAAAATGTTACGCCGAAGTGTTCGAAGTGGGCGGAAAAAGTCTGAAAATTGATAACCTCCTAGTCTGATCTTTCCCGGAGAAATATTTCGGAACAATCATAGTTTATTGGCCATCTATATTTTGTACTACTCCTGAATTACCCTTTTGTATGCTTTGTATCTTCGGAACGTAATGAGATCAAATACTTGGGGGAAGAAACACTTCGCTAACTGCTCCTTTACTTTTGGATTAGGTAAATTAAAATAAAACTTCGCCCATGATCAAAAATATAAATTTACTGGTGAAATATATTAAAGTGCATTAAAGTGTAGTGTGAGATCGTATTTTCATGGCGCTAACTCCAGCTACATGCTGTAACAATCCGAAAAAGAAAAAAGATTACAGTCATACGCGGACGTTTTCGTTATTAAAAATGGGACCAAAGAAACACATTATGCCTTTTGCCCGAGGTGTATTTAGGACAGAAAGATTCTGCTGTCGTGATTGGTCGCGTCTTTATTTAAAAAAGCACGTTCGCGCATGACTGTATTTTTGGCTTTTCTAGAATGCTTGGGGTGCGTTGGATAAGCTTGAGTCATAAAAAAAAAAAATCTTTTTTTTAGTGCTTCCTTAAGCTCAGTTGTTTTCACCAATACGTCATCAAACATTTCAACCGATGTACAGTGCTCAGCAAACTTATCTGGAACACTTGCTAAGCCTACTCTTGGCTTGTTCTATTTTATTGTTTTCTATGTGTGCGTACATAGCTTGCGCTAGGCCCGAGCTATTTCTCTTTGTGTCCTACTATGTCCGTAGCATACCTTCAGTTCACATAAATATGCGCAGTTTTCTCATATTTTATCTCTTTTCTGCGTTCAATATTCCACAAGTGTTCCGTATAAGTTTGACGAGGACTGTACATCGGGGAATTACCAGGCGGCAGCACAGTCAGCCATTTGGAATTTCGACAGTATAGTAGTACCTCTCAGTGCGAACTGCGTTCAAAGGCGTCTCTACCGGCCCTTCAAGGAAAAAAATAATACCAGTTCAAAAAAATACACCAGCATGTCATTTCGAGCGACTTGTTTACAAGTCATGCTCAAAAAATGTCAGTGCGAGATTAAACTCACCTCTTATCCAGTAGTCCACATAAAGCACGGCATCGTGATCTATCTTCAGCGGAGGCACCTCGGCCCGTTGACCAGTACCAAACAAAAGGACGCTCACGTTCGCATCGTCACCGAACCGAAACCAGTAGGGCACTGCAGCGTTCCCGCCCACCGCCGTCCAAACCCAAGCACCGTCCACGCAGGGCCCGTTCCCGCCCTGCAAGGGCCAGCACTCTTCGACATCGACGCAAGCAGAAAGAGAGTAGTGGGACCATCGACACCGGGACACGACGACGGAGTAAGACACCAGCTCCAAGTCCGGTTCGGGAAGCGGTAGGCTGCCGTTGGCGCTCGGGATTTCCACCTGGGGGAACTGGAAGACTAGTCTGTACTGTTCGGAGACTGTCGACGAGTCAGCTGGGGTCAGCGTGAGGCGCCGTGGGACTTGCGCCGATTCCCCCGCTGAAATGTTCATGAGGACTAGCAGAATTGCGCATCGTGAAGCCCGCATGTCACCCCTTCATCTACGCAGACTCGGCTACATGTAACCCCTGATGTTTGTAGATTTCAAATTCTTGAGGGATAGAATGATAACCAATCAAAAGAACAAGGTAGCTGCAAAACCACTAGCCTCAGCGTTTAATGCGTCCGCGTTTCAAAAGGCTGAAGATTGACGGTTGAGACTCTCATCTATATAAACAACTTTTGGGGCGCCAACGAGCAAGACCTTTCTGCGGGGGCACCGATGAACACACCCATAGGAATAATACGGAGAAAGAGAAGAATGTGTTGTCATGACCTCTGGCGCCATCTCTTGCATGCTGTCGTCCCTGACGGCGGTTGCCAGGGTAGAGGCGTGACAGCGATACTTTATTTACGACTGCGGGGTTAGGTGTTACGTGCTCGTGAGTGCTTTATTTTTTACACATCCCCATTCGCGCCATTCTGGGGCATACGGCCAGGAACTATTTGAGTTGGTTGTACAAAATTTAAAAAGGCAATACTGGGAATGTTCACTCGATCATGCTTGCCTGCAGTGCTGCGGTGCTCCCGTGCGCAAAAAAAAAAAAAAAAAGTTTTATATATAACACTCAGCTCCTTACTTCTTTCTTTGACTCCTGCGATAAGCCGTGCATTATAGTCACTAAATGAATTACGCTTTAGAGTATTCATATCCTAATCCCCGATTTCCTTGAGACCTCCGCCATGTTGGTACATAGTGCGAAGTAGCCGAAATAGGCTGTAGTTTCGATTAAAAACATGCAACTTCCTTGGCCTCAGATACGTTATCAGAAACCTTAGGCGACATCCCGAAGAGCATTCAACATTTTTCAGGAATAGAGAAACATTTATTGCGATTTCAAACAAAGCTATGGGTAACTGAAAACAATTATTTTAATCGAGTAGACGACTGCAGTGCCGGTAAGCATACCTCAAACCGGAAAGTTTATCTTTCTTTTTTTTTTTGCGTCTTGACATAGCAATCTTAGCGATACGGTGTTTCTGCGTCTACGCGCAGCCACTGTTGACGCTCAAATTGCACATTTTGTTAAGTTCATCATTAAATTGTAATTTTCTTAAACTATTTAAACACGAAGATGCGCGTTAATAACTTCGTTTTCATGTGTGAACCATGTGTTTCGTTATCATTACCACTACCACCACATAGGCACAACGTAAAAAAATCATGTTCCTGATTGGCTGCCTTTGCATCAAACTCTTGAAAACGTGTGCCCCATATTTCATGCGTGAACCATCAGCTATCATCGTCACCACCGTGGAGGCATAACGTGAAAAATTATGTTCCTGATTTGCATCTGCTGCATCAAACGTCTCCGCGTTGTTCGAGTTGCTCGCCCGTTTTGAGTTGGACCCAACACCAGAAATGACCTTTCTGAAAACTCCCACAATGCCCCTCGTCCATTTCAGAGTGCGCCGTCCAGCGCGGAGTACTGTGGGCCGTTGTGATGTACGCTCGCGCCGGCTGGTACGCTCCGTGCATTCTGAAAGAAGCTCAACCTCCCTCTCTTGCCATTGCGTGATCAGAACACAAAGAACACGGAGCGAAGGCGTCACAAAGTTAATACGTCCCCTTGCTTTGTTACCGTTAGTGCTTCCTTTGCGTTCTGAAATGGCGAAACACTAAGCAAGCATGAATTCCTCCTTTCTTTATGGGTACTCCCTCAAGCCCCTTCACAGAAGTTGTGTGTGTGTCATCCCTGGGAATTAATTGTAGACTACTCGCCAAGCCCCCAGCCAACCGTGCTCAAGCCTCCGTCTGGAGTCCAAGACAAGTCACGCCATTTCACGGCGCATGAGAACTGCGAATGAGTCTTCGCCTCGCTTGATGCACGGCGAGGCGGTGCCGTTCAGACACCTCTTTGTTCTTCCACCGGGGGCTGGGCTGCGGGAACTATTGCTACCATGGTCATCAAGATAAGTTTTAGCGCGAGGCAACTTTCTACCGTGGTCACCGGTTTCATCACTTTCAGAGCCAGACGGTCTATAGCCATTCCATATCCTGCCTCATTCGCGTAATCATTCATCCCAGAGGCTCCAAGCTAACGTCTTTGACATTTTGGTTCGTCTCAAGCCTGCGCTTCCTGATTAATAGCCAGCTTGTAGACCCTTTCCGAAATTCAGACTGGCCACTTTGTTCACTATCATCGTTTAACAGGCGGGCAGTGAAACGAAGTCAGTAAAAAACAGAGTTAATAATGCCGGGAGAAAGAGAGAGAGAGAGATGTGGGAAGGAAGTATGGAGGAAAAATCAGCTTTAACTATGTATAAGTTACAGAAACAGGAAATAAGGACAGACCAATTGTTTCATAGCTCTCGGGGGAGCTCATTGCTCTTTGAGGCCAGAACTAAAATACTAAGAACGAAGACTTATAGCACAAATTTTGAAGATATAGATACAGTTTGTTGCATATGTGGAATAGAGAGCGAAACTATGGAACACCTGGTTTTGCGGTGCAAGAGGCTTAAACCTGCCCTTCCTGAGGGGAGGACAGGTGTAGAGGGGGCCCTGGGTTTTGTGGAGAAGATGGGAGGGTGGATTATAAAAGGGTTGAGTTAACAAAAAGGAGGTTAGAGTATTGGAGGAAGGAGACTAGGGAAAACTGAAATTGATAAAAGCAACTAGCACAACTGGAGACAGGGAGAACAGAGGAAAGTTG
The DNA here is from genome assembly GCF_016920785.2 of Ixodes scapularis. Classification (NCBI taxonomy): domain Eukaryota; kingdom Metazoa; phylum Arthropoda; class Arachnida; order Ixodida; family Ixodidae; genus Ixodes; species Ixodes scapularis. The sequence continues at coordinate 10,271,247 of NW_024609836.1, read as the reverse complement.
GCACTCTCTCCAGCATGGCTCCGGCCCAAAGTCTTAACCCTGTCTCTTGGTAAGTTTGGGTTTTGAAAAAGAACCCCAACAAGGTTGATCAGAAGAAAATTGGTGCGCCGGAAAGAAAAGGCGGGGATGCGTTTCCCCCCCCTTTTTTTTTTTTTTTTTTTCTTTTCATTTTCCATTTACCCGATTTCCCAGATGTTAGCCTAGTGGCGCATTCCCCCGGCCGGGAGGTAGCTTCAGAGATGTAAAGGGAAAGAAATTGTGTATTTAAGTGGGAAGAAAAGCATTTTTTCAGGCTAAGCGGTGCAAGCTACCGCCCGTTACAAAGGGCATAGCCAGTATCATCCATCCATTCATCCGAAAGAATTGCATATGTGTCGCACCAATAACGGCTTCCTGGATACAGATGTGGGAACAAGTTGAAGATGCTTATAGGCGGAAGATGCTTGGCCTATATTCGAGACGGTTTCACAGTGCGACACAGAAAGTGAATACAAAATCTGCATAAGCGCTCACTTTTAACTCGTGTCCAGTCAATTTGTTGGCGGCTCGCAATCGTGTGAAAAGCCCTTGATGTATAGATTTTTATCAAGGCGTTCTTGTGAGTTGCCGCTTTGTCCTGACCGGATGTATTTTGTCACCATCAGAGCTGAAAGACAGTGAGAAGGAACTTTACAGTGAAGAGCGTATTTTCGTCCGCCCATGACTTGTGAAAGTGGCGCTGCCGGATGAAGTTCTACAGCCTGTATACAGGTTCATCTCCGCCATTAGTACGGCAAAAGTTAAACTGATACTTCATCCACCAGACAGCACTGAATTTATAAAAGGGTCTAATATATTTAAGATAAACCTTATTCTTTCAAAATAAAGTCTAATCACCAACCACGTCCTAACACCCGACTCTGCGTTCCCTAGATACCGGGAACCAGCGTAGCTTTCGACCGTTTACAAGCAAAACAAGGCATTCAGATGGCGCACAAGCCAATATCAACTCTCGGGCGCCTGATGCCGAGGTTTCTTGTATAAAATTCACTGCAAGGAGTGCTCAGCCGCATGCATCGGCGAAACAAAGAATCTGCATGAAAGAATTTTTCAAGACGAAAAAAATGTACGCAAATCTGAACGCGAGCACAGCGCTGTGGCAGAACACTGTGAAAACAATGACCACCGCATCAACTTCGAATACACCAGTGTCGTTAGTGTAAAGACAAACTTCCGCCAAAGGTTTTATAACGAATCATGACGCATTCAAACAACACCAGGGTCCCTATGCAACACGGCGGACAAAGCGGGACCAAGAAACCAGGACAAATCCGTCTGCTGCGATTGCTCAACGGCGCGGCGCTGACCAATTTCAGCGGACGGCCCGTTGTCTCGGTTCCTTGGTCTCGCTTGGTCCCGCCGAGTAACATAGGGCCCAGGACACATGAATCGATCACCCGAAACCTCACCTTCTGCATACATTATCAAACTAGGTCACCTGACGAAGAAGCGAAAAATGCCACCACCGTAGAAGAAAACGAAGCTGATGTTCCTCATTTGTAAAAAGTCAACGCTGAAAAAAAAAAAAAAAATCAGTTTCAAAAGTCGGGACCCGGAATCTTCTTGGCGTGATTGGTGATTATATTTTAGTTTCATAGCTTGAACCCAACCAAACGGACTTGTGTCGAGTATGTTTACGTTCAAACCTTCACGCCTGCCGGAACCCTATCTTCTCATCGACATCGGCGTGGCGCTGCGATCAGTGACGTCACCTTCGGCGGGAGCTATAAACACCGGCCTACAGCACTTCCAGTTCATTGGGCATGGCGAAGTGAAACCAACCACGATGCTGACCGAATTCGTCCTTTTCGCTGTTCAGGTTCGTTACGCACATTGCTCAGTAAGATCTAGCAATAGGTTTCTTGTTATTTTGCCATGCCCAGGCACTTGTATGTGTATCATGTATGATTGTTTTCTTGTTTGTCGGCTCCTGCTTTGTGGGGACGTTGAATCAAACCCTGGCCCCGACAGTGATTGCATGTTAGATAACATTCTCAAAGGACAAGCTGAGATCCTTAATGGTATTCACGACTTGAAGTCACAGCTAGTTGCTTCCGATGCAGTAATAGCCTCCCTTCGTACTAAAGTAACTGAGCTGGAAAGACTCCTGCAACTCATGAGCTCTTCTACATCCAAAATAGATGGTCTCGACAGCACGTTAAGTTTGTTCCAGACTAACACAGCACAACAAACTAAAAAACTTGTTGATCTTGAGGACCGTAGTCGTCGCTCTAATTTAGTGATTTATGGATTACCAGAGCCAAATAATGAAACTGACCTTCAGCTTAAAGATCACGTAGTCGGGGAACTGTTTGAGAAGAAACTTGATGTGAAATGTTGTTCAATTGGTAGAATTCACCGACTCGGTCGAAAGAAAGCTAATCGTCCGGTCATTTTGTACCTCCAAGATTATAACGAAAAGCAGGCTATTCTGAAGAACGCTAAAAAACTAAAAGGCACGCACATTTTTATTGAAAATGACTATTCACGTTGCGCACTTCGAAAGCGTAAGCTGCTGTGGGAGAGTGCCAGGAGTGATAAAGCTGATGGAAGGCGTGTCTTTATGGTTAACGATAAACTTCGCATTGATGACGACACGTTTATATGGGATGACAGCAAGAACGCATGGGTTAAAATTTCATCTACGCACCACCAACCAGAAAGCACGTGACATCACCGGCACTCTCCACCACAGTACTTGCGCCTTCTAAACATTAATGCCAGAAGCATAATAAACAAAACTGTGGAGCTTGAAAGTGTAATGCTCTGTCACGATCCTCACGTGACAGTATTAACTGAGACCTGGCTAAGCGATGAAATCGATGACCGTGATATAGTTGCTGGTTCATTCAATATATGCCGAAGAGATAGACCCTCCCGTGGTGGCGGTGTAGCCGTCATTTTAAAAAGCAGCCTATCTGCTGTAGTGCTAGATCAAATAACTGATCATGAAAGTCTGTGTCTTCGTGTTACTTACGGAAAGGAGTCATTCATCTTGATCGCTGTATATCGCCCACCCCCATCAAGCAATGAATACCTGGCTAGGCTTTATGATTATATACTCAAGTATTCCAAGAGCTGCATGCTATTGGTTGGTGATTTTAATTTACCTAACGTTGATTGGCATAATTTATCATCCTCCTCACCCTCTGATCAAACCATTTTCGACATTGCGTTTGCCTGTGACCTTTCTCAAGCAGTTAATGTACCCACACGCGTCCAGGGTGATTCATCGTCCATTTTAGATATTGTCCTTTATAGTAGGTCTCTGTCTGAGGTACAGGTATCAGTGGAGGATGGTTTGTCCGACCATAAGCTTGTTTCTTTCTCCTGCCTCATAGGCAGCTCGGATGATTTTGTGGCTCAGAAGCGCAAAACTATTAAAGACTTTTCTAGGGCAAATGACGAATCTGTTCTAGATTACCTTGAGTTATCCTTAGATACATTTTCTGGGAACGACGTTAATTATTTGTGGAATAAATTTAAATCAATCTGTCATTTTTGTCTTCGAAACTTTATTCCTAATAAAAGTAAATATGTGCGCCGCAAAAACCCCTGGATGACACGCGAAATAATTCATCTAGTACGGAAAGTAAAAAGAAACCGTAGAAGTCCAGTTCACAGTTCCTCCCTCCCCTGCCTAAAGCGAGCACTGGCAGCTAAAATTCGCACAAGTAAGCAGTTCTATCATTCCAATACACTCACACGATTCCTTAAGACAGATCCAGCGAAGTTTTGGCGACACCTCAGCTCAAATCAACAAAAAACTGTCGATTATGTCAAAATTGGGGAAATGTTGGTTCACGACAAACAACAAATAGCTACGGAGTTTAATCTTTTCTTTCAGTCAGTGTTCTCGAAGTCTTACACTAGACATTCCTCCTTTAACGAAGAAGCTGAGATAAGCTCAGAGTTCATCACGTTTGAAGGTATCTTTTCTATGCTACTTAACCTCAAACCTAAATCGTCAAATGGTCCTGATGATATACCAAATGCATTTCTTCGTCGTTACGCCGAGTGGATTTCTAGATTCCTTGTTGTTATCTTCCAGATGTCATTTTCATGCGGCGTTGTTCCCTCAGATTGGCGAATTGCTCGGGTTGTACCCGTTTTTAAAAAAGGAGACCGTACGATGTTAACGAATTATCGCCCAATTTCACTTACCAGCTCTTCGTGCAAACAACTGGAACATATAATTTCTAATTACATCAATGATTTCCTCGATAAACATGAAATAATCTCGCCTTTTCAGCATGGGTTCCGAAAGGGACTTTCTACTACTACTCAGCTCATTTCAACTATTGATTCTTTTGCTTCTATAGTAGATAGGCCTGGTCAAGTCGACGTCATCTTCCTTGATTTTAGCAAAGCCTTCGACAGAGTTCCTCATTCCGGTCTTATATACAAACTAAATGAGACTGGCCTTCCCAGCACAGTTGTTCAATGGATTTCAGCTTATCTTCAAATGCGAAAACAATTCGTCGATGTAGTCGGTCACCATTCTGATCCTCTTCCTGTAATTTCGGGTGTTCCGCAAGGGAGTGTCCTTGGCCCTCTTCTTTTTTCAATTTTTATTAATGACCTCACTTTTTGTATAGATAAAAGCGTGAGTATTCGTTTATTTGCGGACGACTGTCTATTGTTCAAGGATATTAACTCTACTAGGGACCAAGTTGTTCTGAACGAAAGTCTTAATGCAGTTTCTAGCTGGTGCGATCGTTGGGAGATGAAGCTTAACCAAGAAAAGTCCTTGTACATGCGCATCACTAACAAAAAGTCCTCTCATCAGTATGAATACTTTATTGGTGATAACTACATCTCTCGGACGATGAGCTTTAAATATCTTGGTATTACAATTTCTAGCAACTTATCTTGGTCCTCACACATTGAACACGTTTGTGCAGCTGCCCGTCGAAAACTAGGTATGATAAGGCACAAGCTTAAGCACGTGTCTTCTCATGTAAAACGTTTAGCCTATAACACGTTGATAAGAACGAAGTTAGAATACGCCTGTACAGTCTGGGATCCATTCACAAAAAAAGATATCAAGATACTGGAAGATGTTCAAAAGCAAGCAGCTCGTTTTATATTTAATCGCTACCACCCGCATGACTCACCTGCTGCCTTAATTCAAAGTAACAACATCATCTCTCTTGAATCACGAAGGAAGCTAGCTAGACTAAAATTTCTTTATCAACTCTGGTTTAAAAAACTCCGGCTTGAATCGTCGTCCTTTCTTCACCCATCCTCGACTAGGCACACGAGGCATGACCATCCGCATAAAATAACTCCAGTATTCGCTCGAACAAATGCATTTAAATACTCCTTCTTTCCCAGAACCATAACAGAATGGAACAACCTACCTCATCACATATTTATATCTGACAATATTTTGGAGTCGATTGAGCGTTTGTTTGATGTGTAACTTTTTGCATTGTGTTTTATTTTCTTGTTCCCCACTACCGCCACTCCTCCCAACTTTGTTGTGAGCTACTACATGTGCTTTATTACAATTTTTGCATACTCTTCCCCTGTTCCCCTCTCCCATTTTACGGATTACCTGGTGTTGCGTTTTTTTTTTTTTTACTTGACTTTTGTAACCCCCAATCCTGCTTGGGCCGCAATTGGCCTGCAGTATTCCTAAATAAATAAATAAATAAATAAATTATGTGCTCTGGTTTTCTACTTTCCTTTCCTTTTCCTTTATTATTCCTTTGTTATTCTTTTTTTAAATACACAATCGTTGCTTGGACCCATAGCCGTGGAGGCTAGTCACGGGTCCAACATTCGTTGGACCCGCGACTTTTGTTAGCAGTCAACCATAACTGCTTCCGAATTTGTTAAATTGTAAGCGAAATATCTTCCGACGATAACGACACTTTTGTTCGCTTTAGTCTTCCATCGTTTCTTAGTAGCTCCATTTTTGTTGACATCTAACAGCCGCAAGATCACAGGTCATGTCTTGGTAATTCTTTTTTTTTTTTTTTTTGCCTAGTCGATGGGTCATGGTCGAGACTAGTCATTTTGATACTAAAAGATTCGTGAAGAATCAGATTATTGCGTCGACTGCGACTTTCACAATTATCACTCTTATCCAATAGCCCTGTAACCTGATCATTTAGTTGAGTTACAGAACGCCCAGTCTTTTGCCCTTTCTACGGTACGCGAGAACGACTCTATGTTTTCCTCGATTGAACATAACTCCGATTGAACAGTAATGTTTTATTTGTGTCAGATATGCGAGTCTAACTTGTGCTGAATAAATTTTAGCTCACTTGATGATTTGTTTAGATTTTCGAAGAAAGCTGTAAGCTTCTCACCAATAACCGGCCCGCGGTTCATTTCAACATTACCGTTCAAGACAAAAACAACAACAACAAAAAAAAAAACGAGTCAAGACCACCCGTGAAAAAATTGCACAGCACGCCTGGGCAATGCAGTACAATCAAAAACAATTATCACTTTAAAATTTACAAACATGGTGCTTTCTACTGACACTGACCTGGACGAAAAAAGTGGAAAATGTTTGCCATGACTGCATCACTTGATTACGCCTTGCCCATTCCAGACAAAGGAGATAACCTCATTTGATTAATAAATCTACGAAAGTATAAACAACAAAATAAAAGTGTAAAAAATTACTCCTCAAATTGAATAATGGAAGACATATCTATTGCTTCCGCGTGACACTAATGAGTAAAATGATGGATTCATTGTTATATTAGGTTTAAGAGGCAGAGGAGAAATATTAATAAATAAAAATGTTTTCTGACGATAAAACTCTGGTAGCCTGCATTATCCACGAGAAAGAAAAGTGAGCGCGCGCAGGTTCACTACAAGACTTTGCACTTGGGTTCTTCTGAATGCAGACCAGATAACTTACTCTCGACAAGAATCGTGCAATGTGGATTACTTCTCAATGGAGTTTAAATGATACAGTGCACCATTTAAACAAACTCTCGCTAACAGGTCAGTTAAAGCAAGCGACTTGAAAGATAGTTGTGGGATCTAGGGTGCTTGGTTGTTTGGTTAGTTTTTAATTCTCAGTTATGTCATTTATTTTATTTTTGCGTGTGGTAACGATATTCAGTTGGAATGTTTTTCACTATACACGAGCTTCCTGGCACTAGTGGGACTCAAGGATACTCGCACGCAACGCCACTGGCCAAGAAACTCCTTTGTTGCGGTGAAATTTCAAGGACAAAAGCAATTATTTTCGTTCAATCTCTCCGTTGCAAAATTTGATGACGTAACGTGGGGATCGCAGAACACCCAAGTGACGATATTTGAATGCGGTTCATAGATTGGACCCGAGCCCTGCGTGGGCACTCGATTTGGGCTCGTGATAATTACTAGCTCGGGAAGCATTCGGGTAGTCGCCCGCGTCCAATCGCTGCAACGACGACAATAGCCGAGCCATAACAATGTCCGGAACTCAGCGCGTGTCCTGTGCTTTGCCAACCCCAGCGCGTGGCTATGATCAACATTGGCGGCATATAATCGGCTCCAAATCGCGTGGCCGCTTGTTCTTGCTGCGAGTTGAGGGGGTGAACGCTGCTCGTTTTTCTTTAATTTTTTTCTGGGACTTCTATTGGCGTGAGTGAAGTGAAAAACGAACGCGTGTTTCAGAGGTCATTAACGTTAGGCATCTGTTCTAAGCGGTATTTGCGCAAAGTACAAAGATTGTTGCATCGCCCCTTTAAGTTGTCCATCGGAATGACCTCGAGACACAAGTTCTTCTTGAAGTGTTGTAGACAGCCTCTGGGTGCTTGATGTGAGGTAAGCCTTCGAGTTAATGCTGCCGTCTAAGAATAATCTTTCTACATATTTCTTCGAAGCCTCGTGGCTCTTTGACTAATTCGTTCGAAAGGCAAAACACGCTAATTCCAAGTCGTTTGAAGAATCTTTAGGTAACCGCAGCCTAAAGGGCGCATTTTTAGACGCGGTGGCTTCTCGCGCCCTGCTCACGCTGAACCTTGAACACGGTATTCGCACTGGCTTACAAACTTTCTAGGCAATCGAAGAACTCGGTGCTGCCTATTGAAGGACGGAAGATGAACCGGCGTGTCTACGAGTATACGAGAACACAACCCTGCGGATTACTGGACATCACGTGAGTTTCTTCTGAGAAAAAGAAACCATCTATAGAGCTGCCTTTTAATTTATCGACCAAACCGTCATATGCGAAATTGTGTTTTATGAGGCACGCAATGGACAGGCGTTCTAGACATGCGTTTCGGTGTCTTTTGAAAATTCGCCACGTGTTCCTTTTCGGTCTTTTTTTCTTTCTTTTTTTTCTTTTTGCCGCGAAACACGTGTTTACGTTATGAGAAATGTACACAGATTGCAATAAAGGGAAAAAAGGCGTCGTTTGAGCTAACGATTACTTTTTACGACATTTGTTTTCTAAGCAATACGGTGGCGACAAAATACGCCGGTGTTTAAGAAATAAATAAATACCCAAAACACCATATATATATATATATATATATATATATATATATATATAAGGAAGTGAAAAACTCACGGTGAAAAACAACAAACAGCGGAAGTTTAGGTCACCAGACGGAGAACCTGGCTGAGTGGACAAGTTCCTCCGCAAGTACATCGGTCCCTGTCGAATCACCGAGAAAACATCACCTGTCTCCTACCTCGCCGAGCCCATTTCTTCCTCCTCGGATGGCCGCCGTCGACCTTCGGAAGTTCTACAGGTAAACCGCTTGAAACCGTACCACCCACCTCTGCAATAGCTCCCCCCTCCCATCCCCCCCCCCCCCCCCCCCGAGGAGGGGACTAATGTGATGAACACCCTCATCGTCGTCATCGGGCATCATCATATCTCCCCCCATCACCAATAGCTCGCGTGGCCCGTGCTCGCCACCGCGGGCCAGTTCGAACATAACCATCACTGAGAGCGGTCGTTGAGCTTCTGTCTTCCTCATATATATATATTGCCGCGCGCAAGGCTGAGAAAGCAACGCTCGGTCACGGTCCTCCAGAAAGTTCCCGTTTATTCATGTACCGCACGTAACTTCTATCATTTATCCCTGCTTTTGTTTTCTAGAAAGTGCGTGTTCATTCTCGCCCCGATCACGCGACGCTCGAACCGCTTTCGCCGAATCTTCGAGATAGCGGCGCACTCTAGATAAGAGGCCGCCCGCGACCTTGTCGAGTCAGTCTCGCCCCAGCGCTCGATTCTGCTGACACGCCGACTTCGACGCCCGCGACGCTCTGCTTTCTTCTGTTTCCTTCTTTATTTTTGGCACAAGTTCGCCACATTAAACGTTTATTTATTTATGTTTATTTCTTGTTTATTGGTCACGACTCACCACCCGTGACATTCTGGTGGAGGTGCGGGGTACCGCATGTCTGTGCAGCGCAGCCCTCTGAGTTCCCGCAGTACAAGTCCGAATCCAAGCTCCCGAGGACCCAACGAAGACCAGATCGAGACTCGATCAAGTCGCCGCATCCAAGGGCTAAACCCGGAATACGGACTTCTACCACCCAGGACCAGGCAGCCGACGATGGCCAACCAGTCGCAGACCCCCGCCGCTCCTGCCGTCGTCTACCTACCCGTCGCTCCTCGGACACCGGATCCGTTCCACGGCGAACTCCACGAAGACGTTGAAGATTGGATCGACTAATTCGAACGCGTCGCCCGCCACAATAGCTGGACCAACGAGCAACGGCTGCAAAACGTGTATTTCTCGCTCGAGGGGACTGCCAGAAGCTGGTACGAAAATCACGAGTCTTCATTGACATCCTGGGACATTTTCAAGAACCAGCTGAAGGCGACATTTGTCAACCAGCACCGCCGAGAGAGAGCCGAAGACTTACTGCGTACCAGGACTCAAGGCCCCAACGAGAGCATCACCTGCTTCGTGGAGGATGTTCTCCGCCTAAGCGCCCGCGCCGATCCTCAGGCTACCGAGGAGAAGAAACTGCACCACATGATGAGGGGTGTGAAAAGCGAGATTTTCGGCGGTCTCATTCGGAATCCCCCAACAACAGTCGACGAGTTCATCACGGAGGCGACAAATATGGAACGGGCCTTGCTAGCCCGCGCCAGACACTACCAACGACACCCTGGCGTAACTACTCTAACGACATCTGGATCCGACCTGGGCACCACCCTCCCCGGCATCCGTGACCTTATCCGTGAAGCCGTCCAGGAGGAGTTGAAGAAGTTGCTACCTGCTGCCACAAGCCTGGCTACGCCCTCAGTCGCCGTGATTGTCCGGGAAGAACTTCAGCAGGCGCTGCAGCCAGAAGTTCTGGCCAGCGCCGCTCCTGAACCACCGAAGCTGAGCTACGCCGCAGCTAGCCGACGACCACCGCCCCCTGCTCACCCGTATACGGCGCCACCTCGACGTGAACCTCTAGCACCGCAGTATTCACGACGCCATGAAGATCGGGCGTACGTCCGCCCAGAACAAGCTGCTCCACGAAAGACCGACGTGTGGAGGACGGCCGATCGACGCCCGTTTTGCTACCACTGCGGGGAGGCCGACCATATCTACCGTCGTTGTCCCTACCGGCAAATGGGCCTGCGTGGGTTCCACCCGAACGACCCACACCCGAGGTACGGCGAACGCCCTCACGACATCGAGGAGTACCTCCGACGTTCGCCCTTCCCAGTGTCGTCTCTCCGCCGTGAAGCCCGCTCCCCATCGCCACGACGTTCAGCCTCCCCAGCGCCACGATCCCGCCGAGAGAGCCTGTCTCCCCTGCGTCGTCGGGAAAACTGAGTGCGGCAACGCCTGGAGGTGACGTTGCCGAAAACGACGGAAGCAAACAGCCTCCAAGAACGCCGGAGCGCTCCCACTCTCTCGACGCCCCGCATTGCACCGACGCGCCTGCAACGGTGTCCAACAACCTAAACGTTGTTATCGATGGGCAAAACGCATCGGCACTCGTTGACACCGGGGCAGACTACTCAGTATTGAGTGGGAGGCTCTCTCGCCACCTTCGAAAAGTCACGACGCCGTGGGATGGACCGCAGATACGAACCGCCGGAGGACACCTCATCACGCCTGTCGGAAAGTGCACCGCTCGCGTCGAAATTCACGGCGAGACGTGTCCTGTGAAATTCGTCATTCTACAAGACTGTTCCAGAGACGTCATTCTCGGCATGGACTTTTTGTGTGAATACGGCGCCGTCATCGACCTTGGAGAAAACAGATTGACGCTACGGACACCTGTTCCGCCTTCAGAGAAACTCCAAACTGCGTCAGCCGCCGTCCGAGTCGCTGCCGACCACGTGAATCTGCCGTCGCGATCAAGTGTTGTCGTACCTGTCGTGACCGATGCAGCTACCCGTAGCGAAGTTCTTCTGGAAGGTAACCTCCAGTTGCTCCTGGGAAGAGGAATAGGCGTCGCACGAGGAGTAGCTGAACTTCAGGATGGCCGCACTGTGGTCCTCGTGACGAACTTCCGGAATGAAACGCTACCCCTCACAAAAGGTGCAGCCGTTGGCCACGTCGAGGATCTCCGAAACTCCGCCGCAATCGCCGCCATTACTGATGAATCCTCGCCACCTCAGCAAGACGGTACGTCGCCAGCGCAACTCGACATCGACCCTAAGCTTCCGGACCCGAAACGACGGCAGCTGATTAACCTCCTTGCCGAATACCGTGACTGCTTTGCGACGTCGTCGAAGGTACGCCAAACAGCCGTTGGGAAGCACCGCATCATTACCGAGGACGACGCGCGCCCTGTGCATCGATCACCGTACAGAGTCTCCGTTAAAGAAAGGGAGGTGATCCAGGAGCAAGTTCAAGAGATGCTGAACGACGACATAATCCAGCCATCAAGCAGTCCGTGGGCCTCTCCAGTCGTACTGGTTAAGAAGAAGGACGGAACGCTTCGGTTCTGCGTGGACTACCGGCAGCTGAACGCGGTGACGAAGAAAGATGTCTACCCACTCCCCCGAATCGATGACACGTTAGACCGGCTGCGCCACTCTCGATACTTCTCATCGATGGACCTGAAGAGCGGCTACTGGCAGATCGAAGTCGACGAACGGGACCGAGAGAAGACAGCTTTCGTCACGCCGGATGGGCTGTACGAGTTCAAGGTAATGCCCTTCGGACTATGTACGGCGCCAGCAATTTTCCAGCGTGTTATGGACACCGTACTGGCAGGACTGAAGTGGCAGAGCTGTCTGGTCTACCTCGATGACGTCGTGGTGTTTTCCAGCGACTTCGACGAGCACTTGCGACGACTCCGAGCTGTTCTTCAAGCCATACGGACCGCTGGACTCACCCTCAAGCCGTCAAAGTGTCGGTTCGCCTATGACGAACTGAAGTTTCTAGGTCACGTGGTTAGCAACGAAGGCGTGCGCCCAGACCCTGAGAAGACTCGCGCCGTCGCGTCATTTTCAGTGCCGACAGACAAAAAGGCCGTGCGAAGATTCCTTGGACTTTGCACCTACTATCGTCGCTTCGTTCGGGATTTCGCACGGATTTCCGCACCGCTCACAAACCTCACGAAGGACGCAGAGAGGTTTGAATGGGCCGAGGAACAGCAGCAGGCATTCGACGAGCTGAAGCGACTACTCCAGACGCCTCCGGTTCTTGGACATTTCGATCAGGATGCGGACACCGAGATTCACACTGACGCAAGTAACGCAGGACTTGGTGCGGTACTAGTTCAAGTACAAGAAGGCACCGAACGAGTCATCGCCTACGCAAGTCGGACACTGTCCAAGGCAGAGAGAAATTACTCCACGACTGAGAAAGAATGCCTTGCGGTGGTCTGGGCAATTCCGAAGTTTCGTCCGTACTTGTACGGAAGCCCGTTCCGCGTAGTCACGGACCACCACTCGCTCTGCTGGCTTGCGAACCTCAAGGACCCGTCATGACGCCTCGCTCGATGGAGCCTCCGGCTACAAGAGTTCAACATGACTGTGGTTTACAAGTCAGGACACAAGCACAGCAACGCTGACTGCCTGTCCAGGGCCCCTGTCGAAACACCTTCCGGCAGCAGCGACGACGATGATGACGAGTGCTTTCTAGGGGCAGTGAACACCGATGACATGGCACGACGTCAATGAGACGATCCGGAGCTACGAGCCTTAATCGAGCACCTGGAAGGGCGCGGCGGTACCGTACCCCGTGTTTTCTCACGAGCCGTGCCGACCTTCACCATTCGACAAGGTGTACTCTACAAAGAGAACTTCGGGGACAACAACTCGCCGTGGCTGCTGGTAATCCCGACCGACCTTCGAGGGGAGATATTTCAAGCATGTCCCGACGACCCGACGTCCGGACACCTTGGATACAGCCGGACACTGGCCCGTATTCGTGAAAAGTATTACTGGCCCAAGCTCCCCAAGACCGTCCACCTGTACACACGATCATGCCACGAGTGCCAGCGACGCAAGAAACCTCCGACGAGGCCGGCCGGACTCCTGCAGCCTATTTCTCCTCCAACTGCACCCTTCCAGCAGATCGGAATGGGTCTACTTGGTCCTTTTCCGCCTTCGACGTCGGGGAACCGCTGGATCATCGTCGCCACAGATTATCTCACGCGGTACGCCGAAACGAAAGCTCTTCCTTCGGGGACTGCTGTGGAAGTTGCCAAGTTTTTCATTGAGTCCATCGTCCTCCGGCACGGCTCTCCAGAAGTTCTGATTACAGATCGCGGATCATCCTTCATGGCCCAGCTGACGCAAGAAGTCCTTCGTCTCAGCCACACCAGCCATCGTCGTACCACGGCGTACCACCCGCAGACCAACGGGCTGACGGAAAGACTCAACAAAACCATCGCCGACATGATCTCCATGTACGTCGACGTGGAGCACAAGACATGGGACGAGGTGTTACCGTACGTCACATTTGCCTACAACACGGCCGTACAAGAGACCACCGGAGTGACACCCTTTCAACTGGTGCATGGGCGCAAAGTAACGACCATGCTGGACGCGATGCTACCCCATGAGCCAGCTGACAGTGAGAGCGACGACGCCCAGGTGGTTGCTCAACGGGCCGAAGAAGTCCGCCATCTCGCCCGACTCCTGATTCAAGACCAGCAACGCGTCGACGCGGGCCGCTACAACCTTCGTCGCAGGGACGTCCACTTCCAGCCCGGAGACAGGGAGTGAGAAACTGCTGAAACGGTACTTTGGACCATACAAGGTACTTCGTCGCCTTGGCGAGCTGAACTACGAGGTGATGCCCGACGGAACACGAACATCGTCACGCCGCCCACCACGACCTGAGGTCGTCCACGTCGTGCGCCTGAAGCCGTACTACGCTCGATAGGACTGTGGACCTTTTGTGCTCCAAAAGACTCTTTAGTTTATCGTTCTTTTTTTTTATTTTGATTTGTTTTACACTGCATCGGGGCGATGCACTTTTAAAAGGGGGAGTAATGCCGCGCGCAAGGCTGAGAAAGCAACGCTCGGTCACGGTCCTCCAGAAAGTTCCCGTTTATTCATGTACCGCAGGTAACTTCTATCATTTATCCCTGCTTTTGTTTTCTAGAAAGTGCGTGTTCATTCTCGCCCCGATCACGCGACGCTCGAACCGCTTTCGCCGAATCTTCGAGATAGCGACGCACTCTAGATAAGAGGCCGCCCGCGACCTTGTCGAGTCAAGGTACGTTTATACTCCAACGTAACGTCGACGGCCATGGCGTAGCGCAGCAGGCACAAATACTGATTGGTCGCAGATATCGAGTTTCCGGTTGCCGGCCAATGAAAGGCGCTCGTTGTGCGCTAAGCTGCGTTCACTGTGCTCAACGTCGGAGTATAAACAGCCCTTCAGTCTCGCCCTAGCGCTCGATTCTGCTGACACGCCGACTTCGACGCCCGCGACGCTCTGCTTTCTTCTGTTCCCTTCTTTATTTTTGGCACAAGTTCGCCACATTAAACGTTTATTTATTTCTGTTTATTTCTTGTTTATTGGTCACGACTCACCACCCGTGACAATATATACTGTAAAAGACTTAATTTTCGCGAATTTCGCGATTCGACTACAATTCGCGAAAAATAGGTCCCACGAACAATTCAAGGAAATTGTAAACACATTGGAATCTATATTGAGATCCCACCAAATCGCGAAAATTATAACCCGCGAACAATTCCAAAACTTTAGCTTTGACCTAAATCGCGAAATATTGAGCATGCGAAAAAGAAGTCGTTTACAGTAGATATATATATATATATATATATATATATGTCACTTTCAAACTTGAGTTAGCGCGTGTCACCCCAACAGTTGAGGCACCTTGTTTGGAAAAATACCTCGGTAGGAACTCGGGAGGTACAGACCCTTACAAGCCACAAAGCGAACGGACAGAAACAGAGCTTCTGCACGGAGCGTTCGAGGTGCATAAATCGCACTGCAGTTCTGGCAGCGGTTAAAACTCCTGCAAGGGGACCTGGGTCACTTTTAATTTTTGTTATGCATACCTTATTGAAGCCCTGACGTCCACACAGTTTGAAGTCTTCAGCGCCGAGGTTTTGTAATGACTTTTTTTAGAGTAGCGACTCTTAGGCGCCCGCTTCCCGGGCGCCTAAGACGCCGACGCTGACGCCCCGCGGCGTCAGCGTCGGCGTAACTGCCCGCGTTGCATTATCAGACGTTTCCCTGCTAAAGTTAGCTGGGAAATCTTCCTGCTAAATTTACTGGAAAAGTTTTTCAGCTTAATTTAGCGGGAAGTTTCCCGCTAAATTTAGAGGGAATATTTTCTTGATAAATTTAGCGAAACCATTTTCCCCTAAAGTTACCTGGCAAATCTCCCCGCTAACTTTAGCGGAAAAATTTCCCCGCTAACTTTAGCAAGTTAAGTTTTCCCAGTAAATTTAACGGAGAAATTAACGTCACGTGACCTCAACACCAATTCAGTTTCCCCACTAAGTTAAGCGGAGAAACTGACGTCACGACTTCGTGCCACGTCACCATGAACAAATTCAGCGGCAGGAGGAAAGGAGGAAAGGAAAGGAGGAGGAGGAGAGGTGGAGTAGGGGACAGTGGGAGGAGCTGCGCTTTAGTTTTTCATTACAGGGATTTGTAAACGACTCATTTTTAATGCGAAAGCATTAACTGTCTCATGGAGCGAGCCGACGTCATCAGCTTGGAAACCATGCAAAACGGCACCTTAATGAAAGACGAAAATAATCCCTGGAGAAGGGGAACAAGGGGGACAAAGGACAAACATAAATCTCCAAACAGAGCTAGGTGACTGGTGAGCGACCGAAAAAATCCGCCTGGTCCGGGTATCGAACCCGGGACCTCTCCATTACAGGTGGAGCGCTCTACAAACTGAGCTAACCAGGGGTTAGACGTCAGTAGAGCAAACGGGTTTTATCAGCTGCCACCAGTCTAACACCAACGGGGGTGAAGCTTGCGATTTAAGGTTGTAATTATAATGCAATTAAATGCAAAGGTGCAAGCGAGTTGGACAAGAATGACGAAAATAATTCCAGGGTTTATTTTCCCTGGGTTTATTTTCGTCATTCTTGTCCAGCTCGCTTGCACCTTTGCATTTAATTGCATTATAATTACAACCTTAATGAAACCACGCGAAAAGCTAGCCAACGGCACCTTTTACACTTCGGTCCCACTGGCTAGCACGCGTCGACAAGGCTCCCATTGGCCGCTGCGCGTCAGTTTGTGCGGTATCATCCTGATTGTGCGGTTATCTCACTGGTGTGTTAATACTGATCACCGCGTTCGCTCGCCTCTTATCGGTTGTATGGCGCGTGGCAATATATACGGCGCATGGAATAAACTAATTAAGGGGTTTGTATCTCCTGGGAACTACGTTTCCCGCCTTCCCCCTGAACGGCCAAACAAAACAAGACAAATACAAGATTCACAGTTTATCGATGTGGGCATGTACTCCTCTCAAGTAACTTACTGGAGTTCACTAGTGTATATTCCCTACACATTAGGTGAACCTACAGTGAAATTATAGTGAACTTAAACTTCCTTGGTAGTATGCGTACAAAGGTATACCATAAGTATACTTCAATGGTTCATTTTTAGTACATTGATAGTACAATTTTAAAACAGTTGAAGTATGCCCAAATGTTCCCGTTTCTGTACTAGTTTTATATTTACAAGTGTACTTTCAGTCTAGTCTGCTAGTACACTTTTATAGACAAAGTATTATCTCGATAGGCTGCCCTACTAAAAGTACACATACCTCCAAAACCAGTTTAACATTTCGATATCTTGATTGGAGATCTTTTTGGGTTCTATCTGGATTTTAGGCTTTCGAAAATTATTCGTTGGTCTGCATTTTGGATTTCAGGTTTTCAGGTGGAATCCAATATTTCCACTTCGATAAGCCAGATAGCGAAAAGTTATATTGGGTTTTGCGGTAGGGATACATATATTTTTTTTTTTATTTAGTATACAAAGTATTCTTTTTGTGAAATGTATTGTACCTAGAAATATGGGCTCAACATTTTTTTATGTTGTGTTGGCCTGAGAGTAACGCTTTTTCGGGACACAAGAGCATGACCACTTTGCGCACAAAATCCAAGTCATAAACACATTCTCTGTTGAAAGGGCGAAAAGCTCGCGTTCATTGCCAATTGTTGCAATGCTCTTTTTATCCCCATTGTGCACCGATTTTGCCAACTACGCACATTGCTACGTCGAATATCCCTACGAGTATCTTTGGAAAACAATGCCTCCTCACTCCTGACGCATGATCGAAAATCCGCCGATGCTCCCCATGTCCGGGATCGAGACGGAAGTCAACGGGCAAGTGAAATTCACGGGGATCTCGAGCTACGTGTTCAGCCTGCTCCAGGAGGCCCTGAGATTAAAAAAAGTCGTGTTCTTAGTTTACCCGTCTTCACCGGGAACGTCCAAGAGAAGCGACCCTACAGTAAAATAAACCTATGCGCTCATACGACCCATGTCCCATAATACCGTTAGAAAGCACCATACCACACGTTGTATACTTTTTTTCTCATTAACGAACTCACAGGTCAATTAAAATGGCCATGGCTGTCTACCATATTGTGACTGTCGTATGACAGATAAGTGGCATGTTTCTCCTCAACCTGTAATTAATAATTTTCTAGTTAGCGATATTGTAATTAACAAGATAGGGCGAATATCACATCGACAATATATTTTTTAAATAATTTATGTGTATAATACGCGTATAAAGTAAAGGAGGTTGCTTTCGGCCACTTGAAATAACGCGGCTCGTTTATAAAAGCACTTAATTTTCTTAATTCTTTTTTTATATCGGTTGTTCGTATGGTATTATGGGACATGACTCGTATAACCGCGTACATATTCTTTTTTTTTTTTTTGTAAGGATGTTTTAATTTGTGTACTCTCCAGCAAATAACACCCAGAAAACAAAGCTTGCTCGTCCCCCCCCCCCCCCCCCCCCCCTCAAACGTCACCGCTGGTAGAGTCCCGCAGCTCCACCTAGCTTGCGACAGCAACGCCGCCAGCGTCTCTTGCAGCTTCTCAAAGCGAACGCGGATCTATCACGCAGCTGCGCCAAGATGGGCGCATCTGCCACTTTGAGGCGACTCTCCTCGCGTTTCGGCATACTTGCCACTAGGGGCAGGTCGGGGTCCCACTAGCGATGATGTCAACCGCCTGCCTTGTTTTTCTACGTGGCGTTGGACCAGCCGACAGGTCCTTTGATCAGGAGGCTTCGAAATAAGTCACGTGATCGTCATGGAAACAAACATTCACCGTTTTTGTGCTCGTCAGAAGCAGCCGAAAAATAAGGCGCGAAGCATATCACTATTTATTTTATATGTGGTTTCGTCGAAGCACTTTGCGATGAAGAAACCAAAGATTTGCATCCAAGAGCTCGCTTAGAAGCAGAGTCACAATGAAGAAACGAAAAGAACTGCACTAAGCGGAGGCTGCCGAAAACGGAAGACAGTTTCGTCTACTTTAAGGTTTTTATGGGTGATTGGAGGTGGTTGATCTGGCCTGTATATCTGAAGAATCTGTCATAACGCTGCAGTCGGTCGATTTGGCTAGTAAATCACGGAGTGATATAGTAAAGCTAGTAAAACTATAGTAAGAGTGGCCACTCCCATAGATCCCAGAAGTCCACTTCACTGTCATCACACCTAAAGATTGTTGTGGAGTTTATTTATTTATTTTACCCTCATGACAAGAGCCATTACAGAGGGGAGTGGTGAGAAAACAAACAAAATAAGAGTGGAAAATACTAAATAGTTAAACAAAAGTCAATACATGGTTTGGAACACTTGAACGAGACGAACACAATCAAAAATTGATGTAAGTAATGCAGGTAGAGGATCCCATTCATTTGTAGCTCTAGGAATAAATGAAGGAAAATATTTGTTATAACGACGAAATGGAACGCCTACTTTCTGACGGTGATCCAATCGTGCAAAAACAAACGATGGAGGGGTGAAGGGCTATCAATTGATTTCCGAGGACAGTGTGGTGCTGAAAAATTTTGTGAGAGATGCATATACTAGAAAGTTTTCGGCGATGTACGAGACTCGGTAGTAATAAAGTATTTTTCGTTGATTATACGAATATAATTAGCCTAAATAAAACGTGCGTTTCTGTTCTGAGTTATCTCGAGAGAGTCAGTTACGTAAGCGGTAACGGAATCCCAGTGGAGGCTGCATATTCAAGCATTGACCTAACCAATTTTTTAGAAAGAAATAGTTTTAATCTTGACGAAAGCAAAAAACAGTTACGTTTAAAATAACCAAGCATATTGTTAGCGTTATTGCCACATATTTAATGTAAAGTTTCCAGGAAAGATCGGACCTTAGGATCACTCTAGATAATAATAAGAGTTTATGACCTCTAGCGTTGTGTTATTAAGGCTATACATAGGAGTAAAATTAACCTTGCGATCCATGCGCGCTGGTTCGCACTTGTTAATATTTAGTACCATTGACCAGAGCTCACACTATTTTAAAAAATAATCTAAATTGTGCTGTAATTGCTTGGAGTGAGAGTCATTAGATATTATTCGATAAATGACACAGTCGTCAGCAAATAATTTGGTTGAGAAAGAGACAATGGTGGGGAAGTCGGTAATATAAATTATGAAAAATAAAGGACCTAAAACGGACCCTTGAGGTACGCCGGAGGAAACATATGTGAGAATGGAGTTGATACAATTAAAAGTTACAGAGTGCGAACGATCCATTAAAAATACTACAATTAAATTACACACACTAGATCAATGTTTACTTTACATAGTTTCTCAAGAAGAAGATTGTGTGGTACCGTAACAAATGTCTTCGCAAAGCAAAGAAAATGCAGTCTCTCGGGGATCCCTGATCAAAGGCAACATGAAAGCAGTTAGTAAGGCTGAGTAGCTGTGTTTCACAAGAAAAGTTTTTGTTTCCAAATCCATGTTGAGATGGAGAAAAAAAATTGTTGGATTCGAGGAAGGCAACTAGTTATCTGTGGTCGACATGTTCAAAGACTTTACATGGAATGCTACTCAATGACATGGGCATGTAATTGTTAGGGGAATGATTTTCATTAGCTTTGCAAAGAGGAATTACTTTTCCGATTTTCCAGTCGTTTGGTAGAACAGAGCCATATCGAGTGACTGTTGGAATAGACTCGCAAGTATAACGAAAGAGTACATTGTCGCTTTAAGGAATTTTGAATTGACTGCGTCTATACCAGTGGCTAATGATAATTTAAGTATATTTATGATTTTTGAAACATCTTTTTTGGCGGAGTTTCAGCAGTCGTTGCGTTCATTTTAGCGCACGAAACGTGACTCGCAGAGAAAGTGAGAAGACAGCGTTACTGCCTTTATTTTACCCATGTACGCACCTGCAGGCTTGTGCTGATGAAGTCTCAAAACCAAAACTCGCGTATCGTGACTGCGCCGGCTACTACCGAAGCCCGTGTCGCACCACTTTTGCAAATGGTCACTGTAACATTGCCAGCAAACACACAAAAATGGCACCAATACGATGTAGAATACCACCTTATTTAGTAACAACTGTGTCAATATGCATTTAAACAACCTAAAACATTTTTCGCACGTAAGAATGAAATATTAACATTTAAGCCTGGCAACAATGTGTTTTTGCCGAATGTAAGTTAGGTTGTGGCCTGACTTACATGTAGGGTGGACTTAAAGTAAATCAGGTATTGCCAGGGTGCAATACCTGATTTACGTATGCTGACGACATTGTACTCGTAGCAGAAAGTCGTGAGAGAATACAGGAACTGATTAGAATTTGCAGCAGGCAAGGGGACATTTTAGGCCTAAAGTTCAGTAGGGACAAGTCGGGTATAATAGTTTTCAATGAAGAGAAGGGGGGACCCCTGGAGATACAGTACACAGTGACAGAACACATAGAAACGTACGAATAACTGGGAATATCGTTAAGTGAGGGAAGAAAGTATCTAAAAAAAACATAAAGATATTGTGATAAAGACGGGGGAACAAGATGCAGCTATTATGAAACACAGGGCACTCTGGAACTATAATAGATATGAAGTCGTTAGGGGTGTATGGAAGGGAGTCGTGGTGCCAGGACTGTCATTTGGGAATGCGGTATTGCGTATGAGGTCAGAAATCCAGGCAGGTTTAGAGATACAGCAAAGGAGTGTGGGTAGGTTGGCATTGGGGGCACATGGGAATACACCAAATGAGGGAGTACAGGGGGATATGGGTTGGGCATCCTTCGAGAGCAAAGAAGCGATCAGTAAAGCAAAATTTGAACAAAGACTAGCTTAAATTGAGGATACACGGTGGGCAGCGAAAGTGTACAAGTATCTATATATAAAAAGTCTAAACACTAAGTGGACAAACTGAACCCGCAAGCTGAGTTCTAAATACATTCAACAAGATGGGCCGATCAGAGCATATCAGTAGAAAAGGGAGTAAAGGAAACAGATAGGAAATTGTGGGAAGAGAAAATGCGGGAGAAATCAGCTTTAACAATATACTGGGCGCAAAAACAAGAAATAAAGAAGGAATAGTTGTACGATAATTCATTGGGGAGCTCATTGCTGCTTGAAGCTAGTACGGGGGTGCTAAGAATGAAAACATATAGGGCTAGATTCCAGTAAATTGACATTCTATGTAACCTATCCAAACCCGAAAGGGAAACTATAGAACATGTAATTCTAAGGTGCACAGGACTTCGTCCACCCTCTTGGGGGGGATGACTACGGATTTGGAAGGGGCGCTGGGGGATTCGCAGACATGGGTGGCGAATGGATAGGGAAAGAATTGCGGTAACTAAGAGGAGATAGGAAGATTGGTGGAAAAGATCTAGCAAGGGGTGAAAATGCAGATAAAAATAATCATTAGAAACACTTTAAAGGGGGGGAGGGTTGTGTTGGAACAAATTGTTCACAAATTTTAATAAGAATGGATAACAAAATGTTAGACTAGGTGGCGCAAGCTGCCGTCCGTCCGTCCACCCATCCATCAGAGCCGTATATGTAGAGAGTTTGGCCATTCGTTGGGAAGTATAGGAGGCAAATGAGGAGGCGTCTTTGGCCGAAAGCGGGCTGGGCGTGTTCCATGGCGTCTTCAGAGATTCGAATGTGACCAACCATGGAGCCGGAAATAATACCCTGGCGGTGGTCGCGAGAAAGAAACCTGTTAACTGTATTAGAGTAACTCTCGATGACTGAAATTATGGTACACGTGATGTTTCAATCACGCTCATCCAAAATGATGGTAGAAGAATGCGACTAGCGGAACGATCGACATAATCCGTACGCCAAGCGCCGAGGGCCGGGAATCTGCCCTCCGAGCGGTCACACTCTGTCCGAGCAAAACAAAGTTGAGCGGCACATTCGTTTCTTACATCTTTCTACGTAATCATGGTCAAAACAACACGTGCACCCTATTTTCAACCACGAAGAGTTACCACACTTCACTCTTACGCGCTAAAACCATTTACGAACATAGACCTTTGATCAGAACGGTTTGCCGCTACCACCGCTAGGGGATTCTTTTCGGCTTCTGGTTGGTCAAGAGAGCATGCCAAGCCCTTTTTCCGAATCTGGTGCACGCCCTGGCTCCGCCCGCGCCTGCCATTGACCAAACTCTCTACATATACGGCTCTGCCATCTATGCGTCCATCCATCCATCCATTCGTCCGTCCATCAGACGAGTTCGGCAAAACTTCGTTAAAAGCGAACGTTACTCGTCCTTTTTCTGATTGCGATTGGTCCAGCGAAGATAGAACACGTACAAAAACATAACGAACACCATGATGGTGCCCTTTTTTCATTGTCTGATGCATACATGGGTAAATTACTTCCAAAATGTAATGTAACTACAATTACAATTACTTTGCTTCAAAAGTAGTTTACTTTTGAAGTAAATTCATAATAGAACTTGACAGTATCGGACAATGAAGTACTACATTTTTATATTTTTATAAAATATAATAAAATAGTTGATATTCTGGAAGACGCCACATCGCTAAAGAAAAAAATTGGGTTGACAGACTTTTGTTAGCCAGGCAAATAAAATGTGACGATTAGTCATATAGGAACATTTTACAAGTTTTAATATAAAAGTAAAGTCCACACGCGCTAATACGACCACATTCACATACAAACATCGTGGTATTGTAAAATATATAAGTACCTAATCGGGGCTCCCGAATCTTTGGTGACAATATTCACAGATGCGAGGTCATTCTCCAAAGTGCTTATTCAAATAATATCCGAAGTAAAACCAACAGGAAATAAACTTGAAAATACTACAAATATACACATATGCGACAATACTGGAAGAGGGATGTAAAAAAGCTGGCAAAAAGAAAGAAAAATAACTTCATATACAATTAAAATACCCAACCTCGACTGAAAGCTGAAGGTCAATTTATTTTTTCTTCCCAATGTTTTGCCCTGTTTACGTTATTGTTTTCTGCTCGCATCGCAGACGGCGCTACACGGCACCGTTGAGGTAGGCTGCAAAGAGGATTGTCTCTCAGCCCGCAGTGTAAGCAACAAAACAACAAACAATGCGAAGCTATTTATGCTGTCCGTGTGTGTGAGTTTGTCTCTCTTTGTGTGGTGTTTCACCGAGAGCTAGGCCGCTTGTGCGAAGGCTGAGGCTTTGAGATAGGTTCCGTCGGCCCCGCAAAAGTTTGGCAAAAGTAATTTTAATTGTGCCGCGAAGTTTTGCAAAAGTAACTGTGCAATTACTGACGCTAGGAGTAATTAAATTACAATTACACTTTCTTTTAGCCAAAAGTAATTAACTACAATTAGAAATTACCAAGAAAGTAGATAAATTACAGTAATTCAATTACAGTATCTAAATCACTACCCAAGTACGGTTCCGATGTGTCCTATCAACTCGTAGCATCGGCTGCGTCTCGTGGTAAAACGAAATATAAAAACACAAAAATAAATGAAGTGTACTTTTTTTCAGGGTTTGTGTTGTCATTTTGGCATCTCGCGGTAGGACAGAACCGCGAAGACCAGACAGGCAGGCCGGCTACCAGGGTAAGAACGGTTTATTCCGGGCACGCGTGGAAGTATATATAGCGCTGCCACGGGCCAATGGCAAAACAGTTAATAAAACAAACAAACAGTGAATAATGGTATCGTCATGCTTCGGTGACGCTGCCGAAGTGATAACAATTCTCCTCTTCTTATAATTGAAGGCGATCAATGGGTTTCCGAGTCCGGGTGGATCGTCGCAGCTCGAACGGCACACAGCTGTCTTCTGGCTCGCTTGAGGACGTTGCGTCGCTGTACAACTCGTTCGCAGGGCTCCTGGCCGAGGCTGCAGGTACCGCGGCTCGGGCCAACTGGTCAGCAGGGCTCCTGGGAGAGAGTCCAGGTACCGCTGAACCGCTGGCGGCGGGTGCCTCGCTGATTTCCGCCTTGACCTCCCGTAGCCGTAATTGATCGAGATGATGGCGGACGCCGCCTCCGGGAGTAGCGACCACAGTCATGCGAGCTCCGTGGTTGCTCTCCACCACCCCAGGCAACCATTTTTCACCTTGCCCGAAGTTCCGGTACCACACGGCAGCCTGAGGGCGAATTCTTGGGACCTGCAAGTCAGGCGAGCACACTCGTCTTGACGGCACAGCAGTGTCGACGCGCGAGCGTACTTGGAAACCGAGTAAACGTTCGGCCGGTGATTTCCCATCCGACAGTAAAGTGCGACGGTAAGACAGCAATACTTTCGCCAACTTAGTTTCCAAATCCCCGGTTGACAACTTTGCTAGGGACTCTTTCACCGTCCTGACCGCCCGCTCTGCCAATCCATTAGATTATGGGTGATACGGGGCGGTTCGTAAATGCTCCACGTGATTTCTTTCCAGGAACTCGCCAAACTGCTGACTAGTAAACTGAGTCCCGTTGTCGGACACAATCGTACGTGGTAAGCCGAATCGGTTGAACATCTCTCTGAGCTTCCTTATGGTGTCTTCAGTGGAGGCAGAGCGCATTGCGCATACTTCGATCCACTTAGTGTGTGAATATACTACCACCAGCAGCATTTTGTCTTCAATTGGCCCGGCAAAATCCATATGCAACCGCGACCAATTTTCTCCCGTTTCTGGCCAGTTGACAGGCGTCCTTCCTGGTGGCATAGGAGCAGCCTGTGTACAGTTATGACAAAGACGAGCCAGTCGTTCTACCTCACCGTCTAATCCGGGCCACCAAAACAATGTCCGGGCTACCCTTTTCATGACCGTCGCCCCCTGGAGAGCCTCGTGGAGTAGCTTGAGCATCTCTTTCTGGGCTGCCCCTGGAATGACGACTCGCTGTCCCCAGTAGAGCATGTCCTGGACGACAGTCAACTCCTGGCTTCTGCAAAAATAAGGATGCAGCTCGTGCTGTTCTTTGGTTAAACTTCTCGGCCAGCCACGCATTACGAAGCTTTTTACTGTAGTAAGTGTTCTGTCCTCGGCACTGTGCTCTCTTAGATGCCGTGCCGGCAGAAACGGTTCATCCATGCATTGTATCGCGAACACGTAATCTGGCAGTTCATCATCTTGGCTCCTCTCGGTCTGTGGAAGGGGAAAACGGCTGAGGGCGTCCGCGTTCGCGTTGAGTTTTCCGGGACAAAATTCGATCTTGTACTGGAAGTCACTGAGTAAAAGTGCCCACCTTTGAATTCTTCCCGATGCCAGCAGGGGAATCGGCCGGTCCTCTCTGAGCAGACCCACCAGGGGTTGGTGGTCGGTAACGAGGACGAACTGTCGACCTAGCACGTAATCCCTGAACTTGGTCACGGCGAACACCATGGCTAGTGCCTCTTTCTCCAATTGAGAATAATTTTTTTCCGCTGATATCAGGCTTTGAGAACGGAATGCGATTGGTCGGTCCACAAACCCCAATCGGTGTGACAGCACAGCTCCAACTCCCGTTGGCGAGGCATCGCATTCCAGACGGAGTGGTTTAGCGGGATTAAAGAATGTGAACACCAGAGACTTTAGCAATACTGTCTTGGCCTTTTCCACGGCGTCTCGTTGTCTCGGTCCCCATTGCCGTACTTTATTTTTTTCTAAGAGCTCGTAAAGCGGTGTCAGCAGGGTAGACATATTTGGCAAAAACCGATGATAATACGTCAACAGTCCAATAAAGGCACGGAGCTCTCTTACGTTCGTAGGGCTTGGGGCCTGCCGGATGGTGTCCAGATTCTTCTCGATAGGGTGAAGCCCTTCCTGGTTCACTCTGTGGCCCAAGTAGCAAATTTCACTTTTCCTAAAAGTACACTTCGACTGCCGCAGCCGCACACCCATGTCTTGAAATCGTTGCAGCACAGTCCTCAGATTTTCAGTTCCTGGCTGCTCAGCCACCAACACATCATCCAAGTACACCTGCACTCCTGGCAGGCCGGCCAGCATGGTTTTCGTTTTTCTCTCAAAAATGGCTGGAGCCGATGCAACCCCGAACGGCAACCGGTTAAAACGTAGTGCTGCTCTAGGAATTCCCCTGCTTCTTCATACAATAACTCGTTCACCTTTCGCGGGGCACAGCTACCACTTAAAACTTCTATCGTATGCGTGCCGAGTGCCGAAACTAACAGCGCTCTCTTGGTCTTCCCACTGGCCATAGCATTTCCCTCGAAGTATGATTCAACGCGTACGATGTAGGAGTCCCACTTACCTCTGCTGTCGTCGAAGCCAGGAACTTGAAAGCTGGTCGGCGTTTCCATTGCCCCCGTCTCGGATCTTGAGCAGCACTTGCTTCCTGCCCGGCGGAGTTCGTTGCCTCGTCGCCACTGTTGTCACTTTGTCATCTCGCGGTAGGATATAACCGCGAAGACCAAACAGGCAGGCCGGCTACCAGGGTAAGAACGGTTTATTCCGGTGTGTGTGTGTGTTCGTCGTTTGGATTTAACCGCCACCTAGGTTAGCCTAGCACGGGGTAGCTGGCATGGGCAGGTGACGTAAAAAACAATTTACAGTCGGGTTATGGTTTTTGTGTCTCGTAGAAATGCCGACATGGTTTTCAGGGTGTTCTGGCACTGTCGTCCGGAACCGTTGGGTGCAAGGATGTCATTTGTGGTGAGGTCGCTCTTGCGAAGTCTTTGGCGCAGTGCTGCTCGTTGAGTTTCATATGCTGGGCAGACACACAGAATATGTTGCACCGTCTCTGCGGAGTACACTGGGAGCAAAACGGGTGCTGCCCCTTACCTATCTGCGTAAGGAAAGCATTCGTGTAGGCTGTGTTTGTGCGCAGACGTCGCACAAGAGTCTGCGCCGCCCGAGATAGGCCGGACAGCGCACCTCTTGGTAGCGCCGGATTTGGCTTGCTGTCTTGAAGGTGCCAGTGCACGTTGAGTGCCGCCTGCTGTGGGTCTGGTGGTGTGGGGACAGTGCGAGGCGCTAGGGTTTATTCCGGGCACGCGTGGATAGCGCTGCCATGGGCCAATGGCAAAACAGTTAATAAAACAAACAAACAGTGGATAACAGTATCGTCATGCTTCGGTGACGCTGCCGAAGTGATAACAATTTGTGAAGAAGATGTAACCAGTAACGTAACTACGTCACCCGTTACTTGAAATAAGTAGCGTAAATACGTCGCTCGCTACTTTTTAATGTAACGAGTATGTTACTACGTTACCGAAAAGCGTAACACACTACTGGTAACGCCTTTACTTGTAACTCGTTACCGCCAGCACTGCAGGCACGTCGTGAAGCTTCCTCCCGCCTACAGTTGGGGCGGCCGCAAGACCGACGGAACCTGGGCTGGACAGTTCGGCATGGTCGTCAGGAATGTAAGCCTTGGTTGTTGTTTTAGGGGCGAAGCTCATTAGGGTCTAGCCTTGTCCATCCGTCCGGCGTCCGTTCTCACATCGATATCACTGCACTCGAGATCGGCCCTCTTTACAAAAAAAAAAAAAAAAAAGAACGTACGCTTGCACGGGGCTTCGAACTCAGGACTGCTTGCTTACGAGGCAGACGTTTTAACCACTACGCTACACTCCAACGTTCAACGTCTATACAGGAGAGTGCGCTTCGGTCAAATGCGTATATAATCGCGTTAAACTTTGCATGCAGTGGCTCAACGTTTATAGACGAGACGGCGCTGCAAACAAATGCTCAAGTGCGTATATAACCACGATCCATACCACACATTCTCTTTATGACATGGACCGTTGACTTAAGTGGTGGAGATGCGTTCCCACGGCTTCTAACGGATCCAAGCTGATCCGCTAGAAGAACCACTGGCTCTGCATTTCACCGACCATAAAGCAGTAATAATGAAGTGGACACACAACCCGGAACTCAGCATTAGCTATGAGCAATAAAAAAATCAGCACCATCAGCACCACCTATGAACATTAAAATCAGTATCATCAGCACCACCAGAGCTTCGCCCCAATCAACATCATTCACCAAGTAAAAATGCGGCCTCTTTTTTTTTTTTTTTTTTTTTTTTCTTATTTTAATGGTTACATGCGTTCATGCATTGTTTCGTTGCTGAATAAACATAAAGGCTATCATACGTTCGGGCAATAGTCCCGTTTCAAAACCCCATCAAGCAATATTGGCGGTCGCCATTTTCTGTGCACGAGGCGTGTGATTAAACACGAGTCATCGCCGAACGCTGACGTAGCACAAGTGCCCACTACATGCTCAGAGTGCGTGAACCAAGAATGGCGGACTCGGGTGATCGGCGCAGCAGCTACTGGACGGCGCGCACTCTTGAATTGTTTTTTCTTAACAGCGCTGACGAATGGGTAGTCAAATGTCACAAATACGTGACGGCCTGGAAGATGAGCCAGTTGGTTTGACGTGCTTTCTTGAATACAAGGTGAACGTCCAGGAAACGCGAAGGAGAGGAGAAAACAAAGACACACACTGCTAAACTATCAACCTTTTAATGAAAAACTTCATTTTCCTTTCGGCTTTCCGTAGAGGTGATTTTTCATCTGTCGGATCTTAGATAGCACATATTGAAATGGTCGCAACTTGGTTGCTCCGAGGGGCCGCTTGCCGCAGAAATACTTTTTTTTCTTTAGGAAAAAGTGCAATAGACGTGGCACTTACGTGTCTTTCACCAGTTTTTTCAATGGCCTGCGACTCGAGGATCTCCCTCCCAGACTGTTTTCGGTGTCGTGCGACGACAGTGACGTTTGAGAAGTCGGGAGCACATTTGCATTCGCGAAAATGCGCCAAAAGATGGCCAGCCGATGTTAGGGTGGCCACAGAGGCTGCATGTTGTCTGGTGTGGTCGTTGATACACCTCCCCGTTTGACCTATGTAGCATTTGCCGCATGACATAGGGATATTGCAGACGACTCCTTTTTCACATGGGGTGCATGGTGTTCTATGCGCGGTGCCGCAGGTGGTCCTCAGGTTCTGGTCGGTCCCCCGGTTCACCCTATGGCCCATGGCATACGCTTTGTTTGGGGCTGAGCACACGACATGGATGCCTTATCGGCCGGCGATATTTTTTAGACGATGAGTGATCCCGTGTATATGTGGTACCACTACGAAATGCTTTGGGGGTTTCTTTTTCGTTGGTTCAATTTTCGCAGGATTATGTCGCACTTGCTTGCAGAGCTTCTCACATATTGGTACGAGAAGCGTACTCGAATAACCCGAGCCCTGGAGTTTGCAAAGCTGTCTTTGAAAGCTGCGCCCCACCTTATGAGGGCTGGATTTTTTTTTTAGCGCCGAGACGAGAACTTTAGTGGCCAGCCCCCCGTTTTACAGTTTTAGAATGCTCCGAGTTGCTCGAAAGGAACTCTTTGCACGAACGAGGTTCATACATCCAGCATACGGGTACTTTCAAACTCCAATGAAAGATCCAGAAAACGTATGGATTTGTTTACGGGAAGTTGATGGGTGAAAAACAGTCCATGGCAGCCTTGTTCGAAGCTGCGCATGACCACTTCTAAACACCCGTTACTCGCCTCGTCTACATCAGAGTTGCATAGTATGAGGAAGTCGTCAACATACCGAAAGATGGCCTCGATGCGTTGGTCTTTGAGGTGGTTTTGTATGTTCTTCCAGCATGCTGCTAGGTACAAATCGCTCAAGTATGGGGCCACTCGTAAACCTATGCAAACCCCGCTTTTCTGTAAGAAGGGTTGTTCCTAGTGTGACACTACCGTCGCAGAAAGGTAAGCCGTCAGAAGCTGCAAGAAGCTGTCGAGGCTCATTCCTGTCGAATTTTGGAAGGTCTCAAGGCCTCGCTCCTTGATGGTTGTTCGGAGGATCTTGAGGAGAGCCGTATGGGGAATTGAATAGTAGAGGCCTCGGATATCTAAGGAAAAACCTGATACGATATCAGATCCCTTTTCCTGAAGAATACAAGTCACTGGTTCCGAGTTTGGTATGCTGAAAGGGTCGTTTACTGTATCCTGCGACAGGAATTTTTCCAAACGAAGGGACGTCTGCCCTTGCCAAATGTGTCTCTCTGAGACAATGGCACGAAAGGGACGCCTTCCTTGTGTGTTTTTGCCGAGAAAAAAACACACCTCGTTTTGATTCTTTGATTTTTGTGACAAGGCTACCGCGCTGTTCTCTTTCGAGTATTCTTAGGATGGCTCATTTTGCTAGTTGAACTTGCTTTGGATTCACTTGCTTGAAATTTTTCGCTAAGGTTTTTCATGCTCTTTTTCCAAAGGACCCACAGTCCAGAACTACAAATCCTCCCTCCTCGCCCGACAGGCGAACAGGTCTTTGTGACGTAATTCCTCCACCGTTGAGGCAAAGCTCATCTTTGGAGTTCCCGGGCTTTGTAGGCCTGCCAGGCACTCAAGACCCTCATCGATAATTTGTGAGGTTGCTTCATGAGGCGCTTTGGATGCGACTTCTCG
Source organism: Ixodes scapularis (assembly GCF_016920785.2). Lineage (NCBI taxonomy): Eukaryota > Metazoa > Arthropoda > Arachnida > Ixodida > Ixodidae > Ixodes > Ixodes scapularis. Next base: position 10,239,984 of record NW_024609836.1, on the reverse strand, counting down.
TACCATAAGGACCTCATCATGGGCGTTCAGCCTTGGTGCAAGGGCGAACTTAGGTTCTTGCTCGAGCACCCGTCGGGCTGATGCTGAAAGAAAAACACCCCCGATGATATGGAGTGGCGAGCTTTTGGGCTCTGTCCTAACTCTTCGTGCGAGATGTTGTTTCCGAATTGGGAGAAAACGCATTTTTCAAAGGTGCTCCGTGGAAGACCTTGCTACGGTTATGTGGTATGAAAAAGCTTTATAGCTGAGACACAAAAAACAAGACGTATGCCATCTGCCATAGGGTGAACCGGGGTACCGACCAGAACATGAGGACCACCTTCGGCACCGCGCATAGAACACCATGCGCCCCATGTGAAAAAGTAGTGGTCTCCAATATCCCTATGTCATGTGGCAAATGCTACATAGGGGAAACGGGGAGGTGTATCAACGACCGCACCAGACAACATGCACCCCCTGTGGCCGCAATAACGTCGGCTGGTCACCTTTCGGCGCATTGTAAGAGATGCAAATGTTCTCCCGACTTCTCAAACGTCAGCGTCGTCGCACGACACCCAAAAAAGCTTGGAAGGGAAATCCGCGAGTCGCTGGCCATTCAAGAGACCGGTGAAGGATGCGTAAGTACCGCCTTTATTGCGCTTTTTCGTAAAGAAAAAGTATATCTGCAAACAGCGGCCCCTCGAAGCAGCCAAGTCGGCACCTTTGATTGCGTTCCATCTAAGATCCGACAGATGAAAAAGAAGTCACCTCTACGGAAAGTGTCAAGGAAAAGGAAGTTTTTATATCTAAGATCCGAGAGGTGGAAGTAGAGGTTACCTCTACGGATTGAGGAAAAGGAAGTTTTTCATTAAAAAGTTGATAGTCCAGCAGTGGATGTCTTTGTTTTCTCTTTTCCTTCGCTTTTCCTATTCGTTCAGCTGGTATTCAAGAAAGCCACAAATATCGCGATCTCTGCGGTATTGAGCCCACGGTCCCACTGATTCAGGCAATTTAGGTTCTTTCCGGACGCTCGCTCTACTCGTCTGATTCAAAATACTTTTTTGAATGAGTGGTTTAATTCGAAAAGCAATATAATCCTCTTTTCTCTGGTGCAATTTATGTTAAGTTTTAGGTTATTTGTGGGTAATTGTTGCGTCACCAATAGGGAGGCGCGAACTCTCACTCGCTACGCCAGTTACCATTTTGTGCAACGATAATTAAAAGTAAAAAGATTTGATTATGCTTTTTTGTTGACAAGATATGAGAGCAGACGTAAATGGCAAGGCTTATTTTAATTTTCTGTTATTATTATTTTTTGTAGAGCTCCCCAAATATTGCCCAACTATCAGATATTTTCAGCACAGATTTATTTTTGGTTTTGAATGCTGCCATGTTGAATTAATCTCAGTCTGGGGCAGAAGAGAAACATCTTAACGAAGACGTTGAAGAAAATAGACAGGACGACGTCTCAAACTCAACTGACTCGTTTATTTAGACTGCCTCTTTCTATAGTCTCAAACTCAAGGTCATCATCAACAACACAGACGGACGAAGTATGTACGGTTCAAGCGCAAGAGTCTCCATCACACATTCTAAGAATGGGGACAACCTTACATCTCGACAGGCTCAGACAACGCCCATATTCTTTCAAAGTTGAACGAAAGGATCTTTCTCCCCTTCTACTCTTTCGTCCGTCTGTGCTGGTGGGGATGGGGCCTTGAGTTTGAGACTATAGAAAGAGGTGGGATTCGATAAACGAGTTAGCTGAGTTTGAGCCATTGTTCTGACAGTCCTGTCTATTTTCTGTCATTTCTTCGAATTGATGTTTCTCTACCCCAGGCTCAGGTTTATTGAACGCATGGTTAATATTCTTGAGCTCGCCTGCATTCTTACTATATTTTATATACAGGGTGTTGTTTTTTTTAAGGTTAACACATAAAAAAATTGTGAAAGCTACACTTATGCGCTTTGTTCAGGTGAGCTATACTGAAGGAGGACATAGTATATGGGGCTAATCATGATGATCAGTCGGCTAATTAATTAAAATGTGTTAATTAACTTTTTAATTAGTAAAAATATTTTTATGATTCCAATTAGAAATTTGCTGAGCGTCGACCGAAACCCCTAAATCAGTAATTTTTAGAAAGATTTTGAGCGCGTGAGAAGCGCAGTAGTGCGCTAAAGTTACCACTCGTGGAGCAGGGTACATAGCTGGGGCTACATAGGAGACGAAAAAATCGCGCGGTCGCCTTACCGCAACCGCTAGCCTTGTACCTGCTCCAAAGTGAGTGGGAGGAGAACAGGAGAGGAAGGCACGGCTAAGGTGGAGGGGCATACCCTCCTCTCCGTACCTTCCTCTCCTCCTCCTCAAGAGCTGCGCTCTTATTTGGCGTTACAGGAAACTGTAAACGTCTTTAACTTTTTTTAACAAATATGTTAAGCTTAAAAGGCCTGTATATATATATATATATATATATATATATATATATATATATATATATATATATATATACATACATATAAAAGTAGAAGCCACCGAGGGTCAAACAAACTTGGAAGGTATAATTCAACATGCATAAGTTATACAGAAACCGCGACGTTTCGAAGGGGGACTCCTCTTCCTCAATATATATATATATATACATATATGTTGATATGAAGACCCAGTTTGGTCGAGTACCAGTTTGACCTATTTTCAACATATATATATATATATATAGAAAAAAAAAACGAAGCGCAGGATGACGAAAAGTATATATGGAAGAAAACGCACCTGAGACGGTTGTTGAAGTTTTTAAAACATATTATTGGTAAAGTTGGTCGACGTTTCGGCCTGAGCCAGACCTTTTTCAAGACTGCACATGAGAAGTCAGATTGACGCTCCTTGACCACGTCACGTGGCATTCCAAACATCTGGTTTCTCTCAAGAGTTGACGGTACCCCCGACGCAGGCGTCCCCCCCCCCCCCCCCCCCCCTCCCCCCGCGTAAACCTGACCCTGGTGAAAGAACTCGCACCATGTCGGAAAATCTAACTGAAGCAAAGCGGTGTGGGAGGGAGGAGGAAGGCAGCCACAAGAACAGCAGGCGCCAAACACTCGCCCAAAAAAAAAAAAAGAAAACAGCTCTTGAGAAAAATGTTCTGAGCGGTGTCCGAGTGGTGTACCAGCCGCCCCCTCTGTCCGTGAAAAAAACACACATCTACACATCCCCCCTTCACGTAATGAACTTCAAGACTGGGAAGACGAGGGGGGTTTCTAAACTTCCTCGCCAAAAAAAAAAACGGTTGCAGCTTTTGGGAAAAGCCCCACGCGATTCACGAGCGGTGTGCGAGCCGCCCCCCCCCCCCCCCCCCCCCCCCAGTGCGCGAAAAAACAACACACACACGCATACATATCCCTTTTTTTTCACATAATAAACTTCAAGACGGGGAAGACGAGGGGAGGTTGTGGATTTTTAAACCGATATGACTGCTCAAGATGTGTTAACTGCGCGCATGGATGTCATTATTCCAGGGTGTTCATTAAGGTAGATTGCATGCATAGATGACATTATGCCGGGATCTTCATTAATACCTGCCCGGATTGAATTAAATTTGTAAATAAGATACGATTCTCTCTGCTCGCAACACGTTATCAGCTGCCCTTTCAGTCAACAATATTATTAGAACGAACTCTGTATGAAATAAATCGTGGATGGCCTAAAGCCTGTGGAATGTGTACGCTCACGCTGATACAGGAGGATCGTGAATGTTAACCGCGTGAATGGAAGACATAATGCCGGGATGTTTATTGATCGCGGCTTTGAACTTGTGAATAAGGTACGATTCTTTCTGTTCGCGATCTCGGTTGCTTTTGAAACCAGACTGTAAAAATGTGACTTGGAGCTTATTAAATGAGTGTTTTGGATCGCTAACATGCTTTGAAACGGGAAGTGTGGGGTTTGATTTTGCATGCGATCTGTGATTATTAAACCACAATCGGAAAGGTGTCTCTGTCTGGCCCACGTACTGCGCGCCGCAAGGGCGGCGGAGAAAAGCTCACCGGAGAAAAGCTCACCGGAGAAAAGCTCACCGGAGATAAGCTCACCGGAGAAAAGCTCACCCCAGTCTCAGGTATATTCAACATGATTAAAGTAAAACTTAAATTAAATACAAATACATACGCATGCCTGGGTCAAGACCGAGTAACATTGTGTGCAGCAGGACAGCATTGCGCGGAAGGCGCAGATTTGCTTCGCCTTTCAATGAAAAGAAAAGAAAATTGAATATTAGCGGATCTCGCATATGAGTGGGTAGACCAACGTAAAAGGACGCAATGTGCACAGAAGCGGCCGATGCGGCCGACACGGGAAGCCATGCTTCGCCCAACACGGTGTACTGTGGCACACAGTCAACATCCACCATGCCAAGGACGCCACAGTCGTTCGATGTCAACTTGCGACAGCGGAAGAGCTTCTTGAGAGATGACCACACGCCCCAGCGGTGCAACCCAACTTCCCCAAGACAATATGGCACCCGCCCCGAAAACCCTAGCGTTCCGGTGCAGAGCTCCGTAGAACGTCCCCATCACCCCCCGACTGCCGACGGGTACCCGACGCTCGCCGAGAATATGACGCCCCAGCCACCCCTACGACAAAGAAGCGCTAAGAGACAGTACAACCTCCGCAGGGCAGCTGCGCCAAGTCCCCGCCCAAAGGAAGATTGACCACGAATCGGTGAGTCCAGTTCCCCCACTCAGAATTACAGTGCCTTATTTCTAAAACTACGAAAGTTATCCGATAAACGAATCAGGCACGAGCTTCATCAATCAACGCTGCAGGTGTACCTAAAGGCAGGAATCACACCAAAAGGATTAACTCTCTCCCTCCCTCCCGCTACGACAAACCTTGATCAACACGACCGTGCGGCTTGGCAAAACGTTCTCCTGGAGGCCTCTCTTAAACTAGTACAAATTTCTATTAATCATAGTGAAAAACAGATAAAACAATTATCTGCTACTACCACCGCCCTCCTCCGCTCGAATGACCGCCTGTCGACAGAGGAAATAACAACCTTAAAGGCTTTTGAGGAAATGAAGTACCGAAGTATCCTAACCACCAAACTATGTAAGCTCGAACGAGACAAGGTTCCCAACCCCACACTACCTGCGCTGACTCCATATAATTATAGTACCAATATTGAACCGCCCATACAGCAAACAGCTGATGAACAAAACATCACCAAACCTTGTGACACCGCAATTGTTAACTTATCTGAAATTACCTTATCAACTGACGAGGAAAAATTGCTCTCAAAAGGGCTAAACTTTTGCCCAGCAACAGGCTTCTTTGACGAATTCCAATTACTCCGAGACCTTGATAATTTTGCAAGAAATTTAAGATTGCGGGAATACTTCTTAGGCAGACCTTCAAACTCTCAGAACACGCAACAACGTCCAGAGAGCAATTGGACGCCGAAACCTCATCGCAATGGCTGCCTCGATCTTTACATAGCCGCTGTACAAAGAGACATAATGCGGGAATACCATAAACGGAAGGGAAAACGGTACAACTTAACGAAATCGGAAAGGGATTGCCTGAAAACTCTGGGAACCAGGACCGATATAACGATAAAGCCAGCTGATAAAGGTGGAGCAATTGTGATCCTCAACACTGTCGACTACACTCGAGAAGGATACCGCCAACTTAATGACCCAAAATTTTATGAGCGTCTTAAGGGGGATCCAACGATTCAATACTAACGCATTGTAACGTCAAAACTGAAAGATCTTTTGGACACAGGCAGACTTGTACACGTTACTGAAAAATAGTAAGGAATTACATTTACAATTACTCAAGGCTAAATTGTAATTTATTACACTTACAATTACCCTCTCATAAAAGTAACTGGCCGTTACCCCAAAAAGTAATCCGTTACTTTCGTGGCGTTACTTTCTACATTGTTGTTCTCAAGTAAGAAATAAAGGAAAGAGGGTTAATCAAGTTCTTATCGTTGCAACCTGTTCCATTTAATGACCTTGAGTATTTTAAGCAACAGCTAGCTGGCTCTCGAAAGTCTCGTCAGACATTTTGCGTTATTTCTTACTCAATACGTCGACTGCTACGCTGAACACCATTTGAACTGAGGCATTGGACGGGAGTGCCATGTTCCTCACGAATGCTTCATGCTCTGCATTGAGCTTTTTCGGCGAAGCAATAGAAGTACTATTTACCTCGAATGTAAAGCAAAGCTTCGTCGTTGCAACCGTTGCCTGCTATTCGAGAGGTTTAGTAGAGCGTTCCGATACCTCCGATACCCGCGATAACGGTACCCGATAACAGTATGATGCATGCGCAAAGACGGCGACGAAGTATTGGATATCGTAATTGGATCATCGAACCGATCTACTAAAATTCTGCATTGTCTAAATCGAAGCTGTGGTCATCCAAGAGTAGAATAAGAATTGACTTATGTCCATCTTACTATACTGACATATATTGACAGGCAATAGCAAAACATAGTTGTAACAGTAAGGTGATAATTAAATAATAAATAAGGTTTAACTCGATATTCTACTTCCATTGGTTCTGAACAGTTCGACGTTGGTGAATAAAAAAAAAAGTTTCCAGTATATAAATATAAGTAATAAACGAAAAAGGGCACTCATAACAACAATTAGGACGTCGGTTAAAATAAGGAAATGTAAACGCACGTTTGCCGTGTGTACCTTTCTTAGTGCTGTTCAAAAACGCACCGAGCACGAACCGACTGCAGTTTACACCGGTGTTCTCCACATAGACTTCCGCTGATGCCACGGGCAGCGAAGGGTAGAGTACTAAGTAAGCCGCGCTATGGCCCCACTGGCCCCCCCTCACGAGTTTCACACTCTCCTCAAGCCCAGAATATCAAGTCTACGTCAGCCACCATTGTTTTATTTGTGAAAATATCTGCTTGAGATAAGATGCGTCCTGCTGGGGCAAAGCAGAAAGAAGAAGAAAGGAAGTCTATTACCGTTTTCCAAGTGCTCGCAAAAAGCTGACTCACAAAAAGGGTGACTGAGATGCAGATGACCTGGCTGGAATTCACAAATAAAGTGGTCCAACCATACCAGTTGGACTACAAAAAAGTAAGTAGCTTTTAAAACATGGTCAAATAGTGTGAAACATGCAGAAAAAAAGCATCCTGTTTTCTAAGAGAAGATGACGGACAAAGATGCTTGTGGCAATAACACCATCACATATTATCACACCTCTTTTAGTGGATTTTAGGGTAGACGGAGCGTTGTCTCGAGTTGTGACATTATGAAAATGGCCGTAATCACTATAACCGAGAAGGACATAGTTAATTCTTTTCAGTGCACTTACTGCCTCGAGCTTCTCGAAGAGGCGCACAATCACGTGGTGTCCTCCTCTCCCCGTCTTCGATCGCAAAGAAAAAAAAACAAAGGGACTAAAGGACTAAAAAAAGCGCATATAACCCCCCCCCCCCCTTTTTTTTTTTTTGTAGAAATGTTTATTTGGGTTTTTTGACATTATTGTTTGGGTCTGAGAAAAAAATTCGGGGGCTTGGTGTTGCAAAAAAAAAGGCTTTGCGGAACTGGAGATTGCAAAGCCTCCCTTTGCGCTGGTCAATTCGCGTGACTGTGTCACTGCGCTCTACTTTACGAAAAAAAAAATCTTAAGAAAAGGGGCGGGCTGGTTCTGAAAAAAAAAATGTAACGAATTACAAGGAATCCGTTACGTCAAAAATGTAAGGGAATTACTTTAAAATTACTCTAGAAAATATGTAATTATTCCGTTACTAAATTACTGATAAATGTAAGGGATTACAAGTAATTTCGTTACTTGTAACGGATTACGTACAAGTCTGGACACAGGAAACATAACCTTTAACGAACATAATGTGATGAAACCACTACATCCAAGACCAGGTCGCCTCTACATGCTTCCTAAAATTCATAAAACCGCTAACCCAGGGCGCCCAATTATATCAGGCATAAGTACAATAACCGAACCTATCTCCGGCTTCATAGACAAATTAATAAGCAATATTCCTACAACTCTCGATTCGTATGTCAAAGACACCACTCAGTTTCTAGGAGAAATCTCGGATATGTGCGTACCTAAAGGAGCATATCTGGTCACTCTTGATGTTTCTTCCCTATACACAAACATTCCCCACGATGACGGAATAGCTGCTTTAATTGACATGTACGAACTTCATAAAAAACCAGATACCCCGGATTGTCACGTCATATCCTGTTTAACGAGGCTGGTCTTAGAAGTTAATGCATTTGAATTTAATAATGAATATTTTTGGCAAGTCAGCGGAACCGCTATGGGCACTAAAATGGCCCCCAGTTATGCCAACTTATTTATGGGAAAGCTAGAGTACAAATTTCTTTCTGAATTCCCCCTAAAGCCAACTTTCTACAAGATTTACATAGACGATATCTTTCTTATTTGGACACACAGCGAGGAGGAACTGCTGGATTTCGTAGGCTGTTACAATTCTGTACACCCGAACATTAACTTCACTTACGCCTACTCTCAAACGAATATCAACTTTTTAGATGTAACTGTAAAAATTGAAAATGGAAAACTCTCTACAAATCTCTACCGTAAACCGACGGATCGACAACATTATCTTCATTACCAGAGTGACCACCCCCGCCATTGTAAAAATAGCGTCCCCTACAGCCAAGCCCACCGTTTCAAACGGATTTGCACGAAAGAGGAAGATTTTGATGCGAGCGCCCAGAACCTAAAGACAATGCTGGGAAAACAAAAATATCCATTACGTGTAATAGACCCTTTTCGAAATTCAGTCTGGCCACTTTGATCACTATCATCACCATCTGAAAAATGGTATATGTGCCATACGAATGGCGGCTTTCTAATTACTGATGAAGGAACATGTTGAAGATACTTCTAAGCTGAGGATTCGAGGCCTATACATTCTAGACGTTAGCATGTTGCGAAACCGGAATCGAATGCAAGCGCTGCGTAAGTGTTCATTTCTCTAATTCGAGCCCAGTGAACCTGTTAGTGGCACAAAATCGACTTCGAAACCCCTTGACTTGGCGCTTCGTTCTGACTGGTTGCATCGTTGTGTAAATCGACACTGGAAGAGATGATCCAGAAAAACCTGTATAGCAAAAAGTTTATTCTCGTCTGCCGTTGACATGCAAAAGTGACGGTGCCCGATAAAATACTGCAGGCTACGGGTTCATTGCCGCCATTCGTATGGCAAAAGTTAAACCGCCATTTCAGCCTCCAGATGGCACTGAATTTCGGAAAGGGTCTATTGACGACGCAATTCAAAAAGCTAAACAATTGAACCGCGAGGACTTAATTGCGAACCGGCCCCCCAAACCCGACCTACAACGCACGAATCTATGCCTAACTTACAGCACAAACTTTCCTAATGTGAACGGTATACTGAGACGGCACTATAATATTCTAGAACAAAGCGAACGTCTTAAACGTGCGTTTCCGTCCGCCCCCGGTGTGGTCTACAGACAATCACGTAACCTAAGATACTCACTTGTAAACTCTCGACTGAATTCGTCATTGTCAAATGACGAATGCAAGCCGTGCAAGAAACCGGGATGTCTGGTCTGCAAACAAATGCAACATACTAGCAGCGCTAGCAGCCCACAATCGCAATTCTGCTCAAAAATTCGAGGGAACCTGACGTGTGACTCTTCAAATGTGAAAAAAAGTCTAGCATTCATTCAGCAAGAGAAAGCTTTGACACGCAAATATCAAGGCCCAAGGAGTCAGGCTACCCCACCTCCATCCTGTCTGACGTTGTTGAATGCATGATAAAACCAAACAGAACAAGCAAGAGAAGTGGAGAAAGAAGAAGTCGACCGGCGGTCGTCCCTTATATACACCGCATTTCTCACAACTTCAAGAGAATAGCCTCTAAATCCGAAGTGCCGGTTGTGTTTTCAGCCCCCGTCAAGCTTAAAAAGCTCTGCCCCAAAGTCAACACCCTGCGCACAAAGCCTGACAAATGCAATGTCAGGCACGGCAACAAATACGTCAACTGTTGCAGCGGGGTAGTGTATTTGATTACGTTCACTTGTGGGAAGGTATATGTAGGACAGTCGGGAAGATGCATCAACGTAAGGCTTAGAGAACATGCGCTATCTTTAAAATCCTCTCCGTCGGGGCATCTCGCTCTACATGTGAGGGACTGTAGATGCGCCCCGCTACTGTCCAGCACAAGGATCCTGAAGAGGTGTCCAGACAAGCGAACTCGAGAAATTCTTGAGGCTGAAGTGATTGCGATCAAAGGAGACGCCTGCATCAGTGCTCCTTCGGTGACTTTGTCATCAAAAGAATTAGAGTATATGAAATATTTCCCTTAGATATTCTTAATTTGATTTACCTTCCTCTTTCTTTTTCTTAATATATTCACTGTCATTTCTTTCACTGCTACTTTAATCATGCCCACCATTTCCCATTGGTTTTACACATTCTTTTTTTCTTTTTTTCTTTTTTCTTTTTCTTTTTCAATTCTCAGTCTTTTCAGATCCTTTCACTCCTTTCTCATTATTATTTCTACATTTAACGTTAGGGTCCTTCATCTTCCTCATCTTCCGAATTAAACCATCAGTTGCGAGTAAGCGCTTGTCCTGTGTTGTCTCCCTCTTGTCCTTGTCTTTTGCGCTTTTTAATTTTCGTAGTGGTTTATTTGCTTGAGTGCACTGTCTGCAAAATGCAATACATAGGGAAAACGAAGAGAGCATTCAGGGAACGCTTTAATAATCACAAATCTCATTCAAAATCGCTCCCAATCCTACCTCTTTCAAAACACTTTAGCCTCCCACATCATTCGTTCGGGAAACTTTCGGTAACGATCCTTGAAACCGGATTCAAGTCAGACCGCGAACGGGAGCAACGCGAATCGTATCTCATATACCGATTCAACACGATCGATAAAGGAATAAATGAAAATCCAGGAACACTTGCAGCGATTAAAACGTTGTCTAAGAATTAACAGGGATCACCATTCTCACCCTGACCAAATGGCACTGTATTCGCTGGTGGAATTGGACTATTATTTTGTTTGTGTCTGTGTGTGCGAAACAGTGAGCCTTCCACACGCGCTTCTGTGCACATTGCGTCCTTTTTCATTGGTCTACCCACTCATATGCGAGATCCGCTAATATTCAATTTTCTTTTCTTTTCATTGAAAGGTGAAGCAAATCTGCGCCTTCCGCGCAATGCTGTCCTGCTGCACACAATGTTACTCGGTCTTGACCCAGGCATGCGTATGTATTTGTATTTAATTTAAGTTTTACTTTAATGTTTTATCTTTTAAATTTGTACTTTTAATTCTCTGTCCGGTACGACGACGGCTTTGCAACTATCCGGGGGCATTAGCCCCACCCTCCCCTGCGCCCCCCCCCCCTGCCCCGCGATCTGCTCCTTGCTCCCCTCTCCCCTCTCTTCCGCGGCGTGCGGCGCCCGAGGGGAAGGGGGGTGACCGTCGCGGAGACGGACGCCCACATCGGCTTAGCCTTACGGACAATTAGTACCGAAGATGTCGTTCCAGAGCCTGTGCCGTCCGTTTATGACCTATTGTACCCACCGCAGTGTCGGAGATCTCATATACGCCTCTTTAGCTTTGAAACCTGCCGCCCTAACGTGGGAACGCGCTCAAATAAAACTTTTTTTTCTTTTTTTCGTTTTTTTTCGGGAGTTTAAGTTTTTATTTTTTTTACTCGTTTTTTTACTTTTATTTTTTGTAACGTCACGTCCTCCTCGCCCCATTGGCCACTTACTGCTTTGCACAGTCTGATGCCCTCACATGTATGCCATCTCCTGACGAAGCCGAGCCTCTCGGCGAAACTGTCGAAATACATGCAATAAACTCCTAGCATAGCAACTCCGCAAGTACGGATCTCTGACTTATATATATATATATATATATATATATATATATATATATATATAAGGTTTTCAAAATTTGCTACACAGCTCTTGGTATAATTTATATCCACGGAATTGTGCAAATGCATGCGTCTCGCTTTCGATTAATCATTTTATTTCAAATACGGCAACATTTTATGTTTCAGGTGATTACACCTCCCAATTTACTGAACGGATAATTGAATCACAGTAAAGTATTTAAATAAAGCCTGAAACCGCCAACGATATTAAAAGAAGTGGACGAGGCCTTCTGCCCATTTTCAAATTATTACTTTAGCAGACTAACAAACTTCGCAATCTTGACGCCTCTGTTTTATACACATATAGAATTAATGGCATCTAACGAAGCCGGTTGTTTTAAATACACATACTATACATGTGGTTTCATTTGAAAGCGAACAGGCGTGTCGGGGTGGGTATCTGATTTGCCTAAAAAAAAATTAAATATTATAGCCCCCTTTCCGTAGTGAAGAAACACGCTTTCTAAACATCTTTTTTTTTTATTATTTTCTTAACCAAATATTTTTTAATGTGGAGCTAGGTGAAATTTTCTATTAAGTCTGCTTGATATTTGTGCCCAGTGCTGTCAGGTGTTATAAATGGGTAAAAACGAAAATATTCAAACTAATTTTCCTTGTAAATGTACAACGCATCACCTCTTTTTTTTTTTAGCTAAAGCGCTTTGGCGTATTTAATGCCAGAAATAAAAAATAAGAGCCAAACATTGCATCCTTGACGTTAGGATGTCATGTCTGTAACCTTGTTTCTCGGGGTTCATTCCACACTTTGCTCATTACATACTATATGTCTGTAGGCCTATTCGCACCGACGCGCGGGATGGACGTCACTGAGCTGCGGCGGCGCTACGATCGCGCCAGATCTGCCAGGCGGGCGAGGTGTGGGCAAAACAGCGGGCGCTTTGCACCACACGCGACGCGGCAATTCGGCCCGCCGCAAAGCTGCGTGGCTTTTGGTTGTGCCGAAATTTACTGCAAAAGTAGCAGAATAAGCTTCCACAAGTTCCAGCCAGACGCTGACAGACGCAGAAAAGAAATAACCTTCGTGGATCGAGAAAAAAACGATTCTTGTTTGCACAAACGAGTTTTTGTTTGCTAAGCCTTCATTGAAGATAAGTACGTAGCTTCCACTGCAATCGTTGTTCCCTGCACTGAGGCAGTCCTATGCGTAGGGATGTCACCTGAACCCGACCACCCGGACTTCGTTACTACAATGTTTTTGCACACAAGCGGCCGCCCAAGAGTTCCTCGGTTCCTCGCTGCTACACCCAGACATTGCAAGGTACACCAGGTGCCCGCTGCGACGGCATCACCTCGAGGGCGTCCAGAGCTTGTAGTCTCGTGCCAAGCTCGGGGCGTAAAAAAGTGCGGTTCCATTTCCGGCGCGAACGACTCCCGATATATTTACACGCATAGCGCTCTACCAGTTCTTACCATACTCAAAGTGATTGTGTGCCTCGAGAGACTCGTACGGTTGCACCGTGTCGGCCGTAAATTAGATCAGCGAAAAGACCGGGCAGACGGCAACGTGCGCCACCGAGGTTGGCGGCAGCAACTTAACCAATTTGGAGTCGGAGCGCCAGCGCTCCTTGCTCACGGCGTAGGAACCCTTGAAGGCAACGCCGCCGACGTACAGTTTCTCTCTGTACCGCTGCTGCTCGGACTCTGGCCACGAGCGCCAATGATCAGACATAACAAACAACAAAATACCACACACACACACACACACGCACACACATAAACGAACAAACCAACAAAAAGCTAGAACCGCCGCAGCAGCTTCGGTTCGCGAAAGTACAGCCCGCGTCGCAAGGGGAAAGCGTGGCGAGAGAGGTCGTTTTCGTCCACACCCCTCCTGCGCATGCTTAACTCTCCTGTGGTGTTCGTAAGCAGAGCCCGCCGAGCGCCGGTGTGTATGTGCTATCGACCGGTACCACATAGTTTATTTTATTTTTACAAAGCCCATTTTACAAAGTTTTAAATTTCATCAGAAAATAAGTTTAGCAATAAGTTGAGCCCGCGTTATTAAAAAAAGGGCAATTTTTTTATTTATTTTTTACTTTTATGTTGTTCCCAATGATGTTAACTTTAAAAGATTTGTATTTTGTTTCGTTCCACATGAACGAAGTTTCCCCTGGCGTCACGGTGCCACCACGACGTCACGTGACCTAATGGTGTCAGTCATGAAGTCACTTGACGTAATGGAAGTCACCTGCCACCGACACAAAAGCCCTAAAGCTAGGCCTATAAATGGTACGCATCTAAAAACGAGCAGGGGCAAGCAGCGAAACAGAAAGTGGCAACCTTCTCCATTACTACAGCACGATTATAGACCCCTTCCGAAATTCAGTCTAGCCACTTCAATAGCTATCATCACCGTCATCTTGACACTGCTCAAAAGTGTGGCTGGCCACATTGTACGAGGGAGACGCCGCCAACGCCGCCATGAGCATGTACGGCATCGCGAGTACGAGCTCTGCTGCTGCTGGCAGTCTAACAGTCTCGTGGACCAGACGCTTGTCGCCCATTTCAGACTTTCAGCGCGGTCGAGGACTGCGCCTTTGGCAGCATTAACGCAGTCGTCGATGTTACAATCGTTCACTGCGCTGTCTTCAGTTGCGACTGCGTGGCACATGAAGTCAGCGGTGAAGTCTTCCATAGCGTTGACAGTGACGATTTCGCCGCTTGCATTCTTCTGGCTCGACGCCCCAGGTGCTGCGTGTCCACCGGTCAGATCGGCGAAGGCGTAGCTTGCCTCTTCACTAGCGGGTTCGCTCACCGCGTCTTGACTGCTCGAATCGGCGATTGCGTCATTCGTGACTCCGGAATCAGCGGCGGAAAACTTCGGCGTTGACGGCGGCGCCTGTCGTACTTATGGTTTCTTTCTGGGCGGCCTTTTCGCGACGTTGAAAGCGAAGATGCTCGGCACTGCTTCCTGTCTGAGGTAGTGACGTTTACTAGCGACGTTCGGAATGTAGTGACCCTCTCGAAAGTGTCCTGAGCAAATCTTAGTGTACTTCGTAATAGAGAAGTGCTTGCCTTCGTCACGTTTTATTGCAACAAACCATTTTTTTCAAAGAGCGGGGTCGGATGGGATGGCGAACAAAGCTACCTGTAAAGAAAAAAGTATACAAATTCGCGAGAGGTCACACGAAATGCCCGAATGTTAACGTTATCTCGATACCCCTAGGGTGCCTTCATGTGCGCTTTGCTTAGGGTGGAGACATCTGGCCATTTTGTTCCCACTTTTACATTTATTTTTTGTTCAGAAGCGCGTGAAAGAGCCTGCCCCTGCGCGCGTCTGTGGCGCTGACTGTGCTATGGCGACATTTTGTTTTCGTCGATTTCTTTGTATTTTCCCTATGAGCGCGTGCTGTCGGCATCGGGTACTACAAAGGGTGGCATCACTCTAAACAGAAGGTCATGTAGGCACCCTAGATACCCCAAGCCCAGCAACATCGCTTCTGTTTACAAAAAGAAAAGGGTGCAGGTCACGGTGGAAGAAATACATTTAGGTGATGACTCTGGCCGCTCTTTCCATGGGGAGCGAGCGACCAGATTGTGTTCGGACCTAGCCTCGAACCAGGAGTAGTTAGTTCCGTGCCGCCGCGGAGGGCGCTGAGCTATAAGCACCGCGCGTATGAGGTCCCTCCTCGGCGGCCACGGTGTAGGCGGCGTAACGTGCTCCATTTTTCGCGGTGTGGTGGTCGCGTGCGGCCAGTTGCTGGCCTCGTGCTTTGCTTTGGTGCTGTGTCGATCGCAGGTGCCACCATCGTGCACGAGGGTAAGCTTCAACCCGAAGAAGAAGAAGTTATGCTATAAGGATGGGAAAGACGTGCTTCGTTCCCAACTGCATTTCGGGGTCTGGGAACTGTACAAAGCGAGTGTCCTTGTTTAAAGCTCCATCGAATGACGCACGCCTGGAGCAGTGGCGTCGTGGAATCCCAAGGGCCGATCGCAAGTTACTACCTACTGATCATGTTTGTGCCAAGCATTTCCCCGACGAACTGATATCGAAATGGTATCATGCGGAGTTCGGTGGGAGAGTTCTCCTCCATGCTGTCAGTATGTCATCATACTGTGTCATCATTTCAGTCACTATGTTATCATAAATAAAAATGTTTTCTGCTCTCATGGCTTGTATGTACCACAGTACCAGTCGACATCGTATGTATAAAACATTTGTAATGCTAATACCTTTCTGCGCAAGTAAATAATTATTTAGGCCCCGCTATGTAACATTATTCAAATTTATTTCTTCAATTAGAAGGCAGGAGCAAGGTGGAAAAATCCCCCGACCTCCTATAAAGCACGCAATGTGTGTAAACAATTTACGGAACTGTTACCAAACATGCTGTCAGACAAAACAAGCATGCACGACCCAGCTTACGATAAGGAAAGAGGAACATTGAAGACAAACAGACAAGACAGGCTGTTAAACGAATTTTTTTTAAATTACTCTAAATTATTGAAAGCCCAGTAGATTGCGTCGGGAAGTTATATATTTATACGAATATTTTTGTCACGTTGAGTCATCATCGGAATGTTCTCGTTTAAAAAAACAGCAACCGCACGGGGGGATAGGCAGTCAGTGCTAATGCTCCAACATAAATCCATAATTTCCCCACACTGTACACAGGGACCGAGTAAGGAATGCATAATTTCCTTCACAAGCCCTATAAACAAGCCTTCACAAGCCCCTCTATACTTGCGCGCTGTCTATCCCCGTGCGAGTGAAGCGCGCTCGGTGCACCGAACATAATGTAGTCGGCGCGCGAGACAAAGAGTATTTCTTCCACCGTGGTGCAGGTGCATGCTCCCTTCTGTCACGCTAGCGCTTGAGAAGCAGCACGAGACGGCTTATATCATTCCATGCTACTAATCTGGCGGGATCTCTTCCGTTTCGATTGTCGCAGCGGTCGCGTGCGTGCACCGCCCAACCGCGAGCCAGAGGCATCCTTGAGCAACACCACCTAAACAGAAGGCCTCCGCATGGTTTCCTCTTCCTCTATGAAACGTCATCACAGTCGGATCGCGCTCGGTCAGCTATTGGACCCGAGTCCGACCTTCGACGCGCTGATTGGCCACGAGCCGCAGCCGAACACTGACGCAGCACTCGTGCCCAATCTCTCGCCTCGATCGATCTGACTATGATGACGCGTGTGGAGGCCTTCTGTCCAGGTGGTGTTGCCTTGAGTCCTTTTTGCTTACACAGCGGCACACAGCAATGAAAAAGCATCGCAGAAGCAGCATGTGGCGAAGTATCGGCCGCGCAACACCTTTTGTGGCCGCAGTGGTGGCAGTGGTGTCGGTGGTGTAGCGCACGTTGAGCAAGCGCCGATGCGACCAAACATGCTTATGGCGGACGCACGCCGCGCCACGCCCACCTGCGAAGCTTTGCAACCGTTCCGGTATATGGCGCTGAATTCGTAAAAGGGTCTATTCCAATGCCGACGCAGCTCCTCGATTTTTTTCTGTTTCAAAGATATGATAAAACTGCGTTGTAATTGCGCAGATTAGCTGCCGGACTAGTATAGTGGTTCGTGGAACGCACAAGGTAAGGAGAGAGTACCACAAAAAAAAAAAAGGAAGGAGGAAATTGGGAACGGAATCAAAAATGAGCTGAAAATCCCTTTGTACTTCGACAGATAATACGTAACTCTCATTGGCACACAAACTTTATCTCTCACCCTTGATCGAAATCGGCACAGGAATGCGACCTGCTCGTGGGAACCGTACCACCTACTCTGGGCAGACCCTCTGCCCGGGGCCTCAGCCGCATTACTTTGTGGCCGAAGCGGGCCACTGCGGAGGCTCTCTGAACAAGTTTGTCACCAACGTCTTCAGCTACATCAACGCTTTCGACTTGGAGGCGAGTTCTTCCATGAGCACGCCGTATAAAACTACGTTACATCTCGGGACATCTTTGCTAATGGCTAACAATTTAAAACGGCCCTCGATTTTAAACTATACACCGTTCCACTAGCAAGAGCGTAGAGAGAAAATGCGCTCCCCTCCCCCCCCCCCCCCCCCCCCCCCCCCTGACCGCGTGCATCGTCTGCTCCGCCGAGTGGGCTGTATCTAACATCCCGCTGCGTTCAAACTCGGTTTAAAATCGCGCCCTTTTGGAACTTTCTAGCGCAGATGAGCGGATTTCAATATATGCAAGTTATCGTGTAATGCTATGCTCGATAAAAAGACTAACCGGGTCTCATTGAACTGTTACCTGCGTGCAAATAAAAAAAAAATAGAAAAGGTGTGTAAGAGTGGCCGGTCTCTCCGGCGAAAACTTAATCCAATTGCCGTAGCTTTCTTAATTATACACAGTTAGTACTGCTGTAAGCCTTTGGCTGCAATGAGTGGAAATCTACAATAATAAATAAAAACGTACTCTCCTGCCACAATATACGCAGTAGTTGAGGGTAGTACTGCCGGCTGACTCCAGCGCTATTGAAGTAACGGAACAAAGATGGTTGATCATTTACTGAAATAAAATAACAGACCGCTATATGCTCATTTCGGAGTAGCCATAAATATTCTAAGAACGGAAATTACTTCACAACGGCAGCCACGAGCGAGAGTTCGATGTTCAGCACAGCCCGCCGGTACAACCCAACGATGGAGAACGGCAATTGCCTACCGGTTTGTCGTCTGCCAGCGGAATCGGGCGCGTGCCTCTCTCTGGTTTTACCCCGCCGAACCTGCTGAACTTTTCGGGTGCGGAAAGAGAGCTCTGCGGTTGAATAAAATGGCGCCACCCTGAGAGCGCTAAATGGAATGATTTATACTTTCACGTCGTCATAACCGTCAACAGCTCCACCTATCTGCTGGTTGGTGG
Source organism: Ixodes scapularis (assembly GCF_016920785.2). Lineage (NCBI taxonomy): Eukaryota > Metazoa > Arthropoda > Arachnida > Ixodida > Ixodidae > Ixodes > Ixodes scapularis. The sequence goes on along the minus strand of NW_024609836.1, from coordinate 10,221,227 downwards.
ATCTCGTCTACCACTCGCCGAAAAGGTCTCTAAGGAATCAGGCGGCCGTGATTGGCCGGCGCCGCGCTTGAGCTCGGGGCCGTCCAATCACGGCGGTTGAATTCCTCCCAGACGTTTTCGCCGAGTGCCCAGATTAGAACATCTGGGGCCCTAAACTCGTCAAACACAAAGTTGTAGCCGAAAGTTCGCAGAGCGCGCTGATTGGACGTCGGGGAAAAAAGCGCGAAGTCATTGTCGTGATAGACCAATCGGTCCGCTCCGTTAACTTCGGCCCCAACTTTGTGTTTGACGAGTTTAGGGGCCCTGGATGAGCGGTATCTCAAACGCATGTTTTGAAGAAAAAAATGCATTGTCACGGCGCTCGTTGTCTTTGTAGGGTTGGCTATCCCGCGCTAAACCAATCACAGAGAGGACCAAGGCGTATAGCCTGCGCGTGATTCGTTCAGTTCTAGGAGGTGGCGCAAGCTACCACCCGACATAAAGAGTACTGCCGTTAACGTCAGAGCCGTATATGTAGATGGTTTGGCCATTCGTTGTTAAGTATAGGAGACAAATGAGGAGGCGCCATTGGCCGAAAGCTGGCTGGGCGTGTTCCAGGGCGTCTTCAGAAATTCGAATGTGACCAACCAGAAGCCGGAAATAATACCCTGGCGGTGGTAGCGAGAAACAAACCTGATAACTGCATTGGAGTAACTATCGATGATTGAAAATACGGTACACGTGATGTTTCAATCGCGCTCATCCAAAATAATGGTGGAAGAGTGCGACTAGCGGAAAGATCGACATATGCCATACGCCAAGCGCCGAGGGCCGCGAATCTGGCGTCCGCGCGGTCACACTCTGTCCGAGGAAAACAGAGTTGAGCGGCGCATTCGTTTCTTAGATCTTTCTACATGATCATGATCAAAACAACACGTGCACCCTATTTTCAACAACAAAGAGTTACTACACTTCACTCTTACGCGCTTATCGAAACCATATACGAACATATACCTTCGATCAGAACTGTTTCTCGCTACCACCGCTAGGCGATTATTTTCCGCTTCTGGTCGGCTTCTGGTGGAGCAAGCCAAGCCCGCTTTCCGAGTCTGCTGCACGCCCTGGCCCTGCCTGCGCCTCCCATTGACCAAACTCTCTATATACACGGCTCTGGTTAACGTCCATCCGTCCATTCAGTTGGAGATAGCTAACGAGGTAGAGGGCTGCGTATTTTCGGCACGGATTTGAGATGCAGGGGGCGTGGCCCATGACGTCACGGACGTCGAAATAACGTTATTTGGTGGGTCCTTTGTTATTTTGACGTCCGTGACGCCAAAATGGTTTATATTTCTTGTTTGTTTGTTTTTTTCTGAGAAAAACAAAACAAAACAAAGGCGTGCTTTGCATGTTTATACAACCTTGATGTTGGTACGCCTCAACGGGTGATCGGTCTCTTAGCTGCAGTGGCTGTAGATGAGAAATTTAGCCAGTGCATCACGCAGTAGCATTTTGAAACGTCAGCAACGTCGGTCGGGCGCTCGGCGATTCGGCGGTGTCTGTACCGCACTGGTGTGTGTTTTCGACATGCAGTCTGAGCTCGTCGCGTTCGCAGGAACATCAGTGGGTAAGCGTTTTTCATTTTCGAATTTCGCCCGGTGCCGAGAAAAGAATTATGTAGCTCGGAGTTGGTTTGTAGGAGATCTGTGTCGTGTTGCCCTCCTTCTCCCTACTCTCCAGGGTTAAAATGTTTGTATTCAGCAGCTCGCCTGCACCCTTGCTTTAACTTCACTACTTCTACCTAACGCAGACATTGTCCCAATACCTACTTCTGTTCTTTTCTAATGAATCGGAGAGACCTCGAGTTGCATGAGCTTTTTGTTTTATGTCAGCTTGGTCATTGTGCTGAGGACTTGGAGTCGAACGCAAGCTACTTCACCCTTGCACTACGGAAACGATGTGGTGGAGGTTCTGACTTCAGATATCTGACTTCTGCAACCCTTCAGTGGCGTTTAGGAGAAGAATCCTTAAAGGGGCCCTGCAATGACTTTTTGACTATTTTTTTTAATTTGCACTGAACCTGAGCGTACTGAACGTAGTAACCTAATCCAACTTTCCTTTTCTCAAATTTCGCTTTATTTTAAAAGTTATAGGCAAATTAGAATTACAAAAACAAGCAAAAAATAACCTCCTTCATGACGTCTTAGGTCCTGCCTTGAGTGGCCGTGAACTGGAGGAGGAGTAGTGAGCTCATCGAGCGCACACGGCTGCCGCACTCCGAGTTAAGGGCTCGAGAGGGCGCCACTAAAGCACGTGTTGGATAGGCTGTATGAAGCGGGCGGCCAGGGCAGCTCATATTTCATTTGCAGCACGACTAAACACTAATTCGGCATAACATTTCATTGGCCACAAACGACAGCAAATACGGGGTAAAGATCAGTTCAGAACGGGAGCCACTTCGCGCTGACGCACCGCTAAACGGCCAAATCGCCAGCAAGGCCCGCGCCGAAGGCCTTCGGAACGCTCGGAACCGGTCGGATTCTTGAGCCGGTATACGACCACAGCGCCGCCGCGTACATCCGGGACCTTTCTGCGCTCCTCGTTTGTCGTAGCCTCATCCCACTAGCCTTTTTTAGTATGCGCCGTTTTTTTCCGCCGCTTGGTGGCGGGTATGTCGACGGGTCATTTCTCGTTTCCGTACTTTCTAAACTGCATTTGTTTCTTTTCTGATTTAAAATAGTGAACGAAAACTACTTTCATACATAATTGAAACGGTTCCCGACACTTATATTTTGTATCTCGACTAAAAAAAAAAAAGCTCTTAGCGGCTTTGACCAGTGGCAAACCCAGGACCAAAGACGTCACATTTCGCGCGCTTTCGGTACCGCGGGTCGCCCTCGTCGGTGGAGGAGGTTTCCGCGTCGTCCGGTTAAAATATGACGCACTGATATTTAGTTACTCTCTCCGTGCCCGCTGGCTTGCCCCAACCCCAAGAGACGTGGAAACCGCAAAAAAGGTAGACGTTTAAATATGATTGCAGGGCCCCTTTAAGTGTGATCACTTTAAGTTCGTTCATGAAGTGTCAACTAAGCTGTGGATTGCTGTCCACGGAGAGAACTTCACCTCCTCGCTGGACTTCAAGGCTTGGTATCGACTGAAACAAGACTCCTATCATCGCCTTTGGTTGTCGAAAAGAACCCAACTGTTCAAAGTTTCCCGGAGCTAAGGTACGCAACCTTCAGACCTTCGTTCTGCATCTTCAGCGAACAGCCTCATTGGAGCATTTCGAAGCGCACCGGATTTCAAAAGGAGTCATATTTGTAATCCTTGGGATGTACCCTTGTCTGTCTCGGGTTCCCGTGTATTAGAAAAAAAGCCCCAAGTTTTGTTTAAACGCAAAACCCTCAAGAATAGACATGGTAGCAAATATTTATGAGGTAGCACACAAAATCTCCTCTGGCGATGAAAGGTCAGCCTTTATAGACCAATCTGTGAAAAGGTTGAGTGCCATTGTTGACAGTTCGTTTAGGACTAATAGTCATGATTTTAGAGCTGTGCGTGATGTGAGAAAAGGATTATGTAGCTCGGAGTTGGTTTGGAGATCTGTGTCGTGTTGTCCCTCTTGTCCCCACTCTCCAAGGTTGAAATGTTTATATTCAACCAGCTCGCCTGCACCCTTGCTTTAACGTCACTCCTGTTGCAAACGAAGATTACGTGTACCGGAGGCGACAGAGCCCAGCCGCAGTAATTTTTGTACGCACTTTTCTGGAGCTGTTCCTGTGCGTAATACGACAGATTATCACCCTTGCATAGAAAAGCTGCGAAGGCCATTCAAGCGGTGAGCGAGTAACCTTCGTTGCCATGTCTGGAGCACCCGCTGCAGGAGCGCTCGTACCACGTGATCCTAAGCAATTGCACTAGCTCGCACTTTTAGCACACGCGGTTCAGTGAATTCAGCCGCCGACTTCCCTTTCGTTGCTCAAGTGTCGTACGCTGCCTTGCGTCTTTGCGTCTCGTAGTGCTCTCGTCGACCTGGATAGCTAGGTTCGACATTGTACATGTACCTTTTTTTAGTACACGGAAGTGACGTCATCACGTCTGATTGGTTGGAAACAAAAGTGACGTAATTTCCCTAGAAAAATGTGGGCGGAGTCGGCAAAACTGGGCGGAGTCGGCTACCGGACGTGACAACAAAATGACGTTTCGTTTTGTACCGAGTACGTTTCAAAAGGTACTTGCTCGGAACTAGGTGTCATTGGCAGCATGTGTTCGGCGGCGAGGCGTCGCCGTCTCGTCAATTCGTCTTTTTCTTTAATAGAGCTTTTTTTTTCGCCAGAAAGGCTGTATCGGGAACACCGCGATGCATTCGAGCTCGCGGAGGAGATCTTTTGTAAGCAATACCGCCTGCCCAAGATCGTGGTGCGGTGGTTGTGCGACGAACTTCGCGAGGAACCGGAGGTGAGGGGAGTGCGTACCTCGTGGACGGTCATGACTGTGGAGCTTCACGTGTTGTGTGCACTGCACTTCTACGGCACGGGGAGCTTCCAAGGCATGGTGGCGAGCGACGAACACGTAGCGCGGGACCAAAAGACAGTCAGCGTTGCGGTGCGCGCCGTGTCCGTCGCTATCGTGCGTCGTCTCGGGGTCCAGCGTGGCTGGATCCACTTCCCCGAGACGCCGAGCGAGAGGTTCGACGCGGAGAAGGGCTTCAGGCTGCTCGGCAGGATACCCGGCGTCATCGGTTGCGTGGACGGGACCATGGTCTCCATTGTCGGCCCGTCCAAGAACGACCCCACCGTCACGAAGGCGGCGTACTGGTGCCGCAAGTACTTCTACGCCCTCAACGTGATGGTGGTAAGTACACTCATGTTACGTTGTCAAAACGCGCCCCAAATCTGTAGAAAAAAAAAAACGTATTGCCGATACCGTTTAAGTATGCCGTTTTATGACTGCGGGCTGTGGGGTCTCACGATTGCGCGAGCGTGTGCTCTACGTAGCATGTGAGCCGTGAGACTCTTCTCCCAAAAATAATACTTGTCTGCTAAAACGTGCAAGCCTCCGTAAAAAAAAAAACACACACACATTATTTTTGTTTCAGGGTAGTTAGTTGTACCTTGCATCCAGGAAGGTGTGTTGACATGCATGTGTCGGACAAAATAACTTAAAAGGTTCTGAAATTGCGACTGCTTTGTGAACCATAAGTACAATCTACTACTTGTGGATTCAGGTAATTACATGTCAATATCTCTCTCACTTTCAGGTGTGTGACGCCGACTGCCGGATAATGTGCATCGACCCACGGTATCCCGGGTCGGTGCACGACTCCTTCGTGTGGCAATTTTCTTGGCTCCGAAACCAACTCGAGCAAGGGCAGGTGCCACGCGACGGCCGGTTCCTGCTTGGTGAGCATATTAATTCCTTCCTTACGCACACGGTGGCTCCCACTGCTTGAAAGCCACAGTACCACACGTACTGTGCTTGTTGTGAGGCACACAGACACAGTTGCTGGAACTCCTTGAAGTGAGACAACACCCAAAGTTTGGCCATTAATCTCTGTTTATGTCCACATAACTCTCACACTCTGCAGGCTACGAAAGCCACACTACACCAATCTCACGACAGTGATAGACTATGCAAGGAATGCGACCGCAGTGCGAGTCGCTGTCCGGTTCGGCCCACTCACTGTTACTGTCTGCCTGTACCCTCTTGCTGGTTGGTTTTTGCATGAAGTTGGAGCTCTTTCGCTGATCCCTGGGGGCTCGCCTGGTCGCTTTGGCGGTCGTCAGTTTGTACGGAATGGGATCAATTCCTCCTTGGCCACTTGGGGCTCGCCAAATCTGTCGTCGGGTCGTCTCTGTCCCACACACTGGGTTCTTTTCCTTGACCCTTCTTCTTCGGTCTGCCTATATAGCTCCTCCTATTAGACCCTCCGTGTCCCAACAGGACCTGACTCCTTTCCAACCTAACCACCCCCTTTTTTTTCCCCATCTCCAACTCCACTGAGGATTAGGAAAGAGGTTCGTCGAACTGGCGCCTTATCCCCTTGCTTGCCAAAGACAAGGCCAGCGTGTTCTGCTCTGCCCGTGCCTAAGATCACGGCCACACTCCCAAAAGCAACAGAGCTTTTATCTGTCGGATGCAAGGGCCTAATAATGAACTTGCATACAACACAGCACCCCTAAGGAATCGTGCACACATCCCATACAACCCACCAGGAAAACACATAGTTATATGAAATAACAGGGAGTTTGCAGGCAAGCTGGTGCTAACTAATCATAATGTAAACTGATACTGTAGTGCAGAAATATTAACACACTTAAGTTACATTATAATTGACATAGTTGCACACAGCTGTTTTCTTGCCTTTTATTTTAAAAAGTAAAGAATGTAATATGTTCCATCCTCTACATGTGCAGGTGACAGCGGCTACCCCTTGGAGCCTTGGCTCATCACCCCTGTCCCCGGGAACCACGCGACCTCCACCGCTTGCGGCCGGTTTAATAAGGCGCATTCCTCGATCAGGTCTGTTGTGGAGCGCTGCATCGGGCTGTTGAAAAACAGATTCCGGTTTCTGCAAAGGCACCGGGCTCTGTATTACCACCCTTCAACAGCCACCGCCATTATTTCGGCATGTGCAGTGCTCCACAACATCTGCCTTGCATCGAGCGAGCCAGAACCGGAGTCAGACTCCGACCCTGAAGAGTCAGAGTTGGAGTCTGAGCCGAGCTCGGAGAGGTCAGCGTCGGCTCCCGAGAGGCTGGCTCCTGCCGGCCCTCCGGTCGGCCTTCCGGTCGGCCTCTCGGACAGGGGGAAGCCTCTGAGGCAGCGCCTTGTCGCCCGGTTCGGAACCCGCCGCAGACGTGCCCGTGCGGAGCGCCACACGCAAGGGGTCCGCCGCCACGACGGTAGTCCCGACCACCAGGGACTCCGTCGGGAAGCCCCCCAGCGCCCTCGCTGCGGTGGTGCCCAGCACGGACGCCGCCAGCGACAGGGAACCTCTCGCCACCACGACTGAGGTCCTGACCACCAAGGACCCCGTCACATTCTTGCCCTCAGTGAAGCCCTCCCCGTGGAAGCCGTAAAGTGCACAGCTCGCTTCCTGCTCCACAGTCATGGCCGTCCACAAGCTGCATACTCTCTTCAGCTCCTACACCTTGTGAAGTTCGTCGCACAGCCAGCGTGCTGCCTCCGGATACGTGTCGAGTGCATCGCGGTGAAATCGATACAGCCTTTTTTTTTTATTTTTATGAGCAGAAGGCACGAGACGCAGTCGACAGTGACAGAAAAGGTTCGGAGGTTTAGTTGCCAGACCAACAGGTCATCTGGATTGCCCCTGCAAAGAACTCAGAAGTAATTTAGACTGCCTCTAGAAAGAAATGCTTGCTTTTGCAGAGATTGCTTTCTTAGTTGCTGATTGAACCAGGGATATTGTTGTCATGGACATTGTTTCATTTTACAAATGCTTCAAAGCGTCTTGCCTTCTGCTCCATTTTATTATCTCTTTTATGGTACTTCATCAAAGTTAGGTGATTGTGTTATCTCAAGACAGTGCAGATGTAGTTTGTTTTGAAAATTGCTTTATTTTTTAAAGAAAAACCTGTGACTTCATGAATAAAAGTGTGATAACATGGAATGTAATATTTCATTCTTGGAAGTAAAACTGAGCATCGACTGGAACCATGTAAGCAATTGGGCAATCTTAAGTATATATCACATATATCTTGTTGAACACTCTGGTCTTATTTGAGCACAATAGTTAAATTTCGAAAGGAAAAAAAAATATATATATTCTCTGACTAGCATACCACCATATAAACACTGGACCACTTTGAAAAAATTATCACAGATGTTGCGCCAAACATTCTTATTTGAGCACAGCAATAGCAAGTTCTCGAAAGATAAAAAAATTGTTTCTGACTAAAGCAGCCGTCACTCGCGCGCTCCCCGTTGGTTCCGCCCAGAGCCTTTTATACTGGGAGAGTTCGGCGGTTCCTTGATCCAGCCGCCAGTCTGGCAGCACTGATCAGACAGTCTGGCAACTGTGCGCATCCGCCATGATGTGCCTTGCCGTCTAGCTTGATTGTACCTTTGCATTTAATTGCATTATAATTATAACCTTAAATTGCAAGCTTCACCCTTGTTTGGTGTAAGGCTGGTGGCGGCTGATAAAACCCGTTTGCCCTACTGACTCGGGCCGGCAGTCGGCTCGCTAGAGTCCATGGAGCGAGAGACGACGATGAAAATGATCGTTCTGCGCTGCGCTCTGCCAGACGTTAGATGAAAAAGAAATGGGGGGCTGCAGTGCCGTTGGGTGCTCGAACAACGCGAAAAACGGGTTTAGGATGTGCCGGTTCCCGCAAGGAAAAGAAAACCGCGCAAGGCACAAGATCGGGGAAACCAAACCAAGAAGGGCTGACTGGAAGCCGAATTCTCGATAGTGCGAGGTAAGTTTATGATTAACGTATGATTAACGTAACAAAATGCTTGATATTTTGACTTTCTCCTTACGCCAACAAAAGTGCAAACGGCAAAACCTACACGCGTATACATCGCATGTCAATGGGGACCCACTCGCCGGGAGGCACATCATGGCGGAAGCGGCGCCCGCTGAGTCCGCTAGACCTAGCGGGCCGTAAGCCCCTCCCACCCGCCGAACTCTCCCAGTATAAAAGGCTCTGGTTCCGCCGACCCCTCCGCTGCCCCCGGCACACCCGGCTCCTCGTGGTTCGACATTTTGGTTTGAAGAAGGCGCGTAGCGCACATCCCGCATAATATTGGAACAACTTTCTCTCCAATTAATTCTTAAATTTATTGCAAAAGGGTACAAAAAAGCGGTTTGTTTTAACAACGCCCAAAAGGTTTTGATTGTTTTTCAATACCTTTACCTGTACTAGAACAGATGCGACGGCCAGCGACGCACAGGATTGGTTGCCGTTCCTTCGCTAAACGCAGGAACTGCTCCCCGCGTAGTAGTAAATCCTACCCCGTATCCCGCGCGTAGGGACGCCTCAGGGAATGCGTAGCAACTTCCGCTCGTCGGTGGTTGGCTCCGGACGTCGCTGAAACGGGTGACGGGTGTCAAGTTTGCGATGACGTAGCGGCGTCAAAGTGGGCAGAGCCGCCACGTGAGTGTTGCTAGGATACGCTCCTCCTTTGCGTTACGTCACTTCCATGTACCTTTTTTCAAATGTCCAACCTAGCGATCCTGATGGCTTCTTTGTTATCTGCACTCACAGCAGAGAGCAACTTCAGGTGCGAGGCGGTCCAAAGGAAACCTTGGTACGGGAAAACCTAGGCAGGCCCCTGTCGTTGGACCACTGCCACGAGTGTGAGCAGCCTGACCATCATCAAATGCGGTGACTGGCAGAACCTACAAACAAGCAAAGGTGGAACGCCGTGGCGACGGATGGCCAAAGAAACCAGCAGAGACGCTGAACCCAAACAGCCAGTGACCTGTGGCCGTTACCGTCCCTGGGAGCAGTGAAGCAGTGACACTGATCCGATTTGGTATGCCGAATCTAGCCAAATAGTAAGATCACTGAACCTCCTGTGACAATTTCTTTACTCGGTGTCCTTATGTCATGCTTTTGTGTGGTGAGGCCATTATTTCTCTCACAGGAGACTTTGCTTTAAACTCCCGAAAGCGAAAGAGGTAAGCCTCAATATGTGTACACGCTTGCAATTATCCTCTGGCACAGCATCCTCACCTGGAGGAGCCGGGATGCCGCAAATGCAGCTTAACAGGAACAAAATCAGCACTGCGAATTTGTGGTGCCCGTGATCTTGGGCAGAAATTTGAGTGCAGGCAAAAGCATGACACTTGACTTTTCTGGCGGCGGCTGCCAGTTGGGGACACAACCAGAGCTGGCCCTGTTCACTGGCCGAGAGGACCGCACCTGTAACCCAGGACCGTATATGTAGAGAGTTTGGCTATTCGTTGGGAAGTAAATGAGACAAATGAGGAGGCGCCATCCGCAAACAGCGGGTTGGGAATGTTCCAAGGCGTCTTCAGAAATTCGAATGTGGCCAACCAGAAGCCGGAAATAATACCTTGGCGGTGGTCGCGAGAAACAAACCTTACAAGTGCGTCGGAGTAACTCTCGGTGAGTGAAAATATGGTGCACGTTATTTTTCAATCATGGTCTTCCAAAATCATGGTGGAAGAGTGTGACTAGCGAAACGATTAACATAATCTGTACGCCAAGCGCCGGGGGTCGGGAATCTGCCGTCCGAGCGGTCACACACTATCCGAGCAAAACAGAGTTGGGCGGCGCATTCACTTCTTACATCTTTCTGCATGATCATGATCGAAACATCACGTGCACCCTTTTTGAACCATAAAGGGTTACTACATTTCACTCTTACACGCTTATGAAGACCTTAAACCAACATACACCTTGGACCAAAACAGTTTCTGGCTACCACCGCTAGGGGATTTTAGGCTTCTGGTTGGCCAAGGGAGCATGTCTAGCCCACTTTCTGCGTCTGGTGCACGAAGTTGGGATACTATTTTTGGATCGTTGAACCACCGGCAGACTACGCTCTCGCACTAGAGGCTACGAGTGGGGTAGCTTTTCAGGCTCGTCCACGTCAAAGAAATACTAACGGGTCGGGGATCGTGCGGGCAGAGGCTGATAATTCCGGGAAGCGATAGGACCCCCGCGTACAGTTGCGACTACAGGTCCTCGCTGGGCTGGAGTCGCGGACCGGTGCGAGCATTGTGCCGACGATCTTAATTTTATTAGTATTGCTGGGCACGCTTCTTGCATTAGCCTGCCTCAGCAGTAGGGAACTAAAACGCCAGGGCACGACCTGAACAAAGGCCTCGTAGATTTATTACCAGGTAGTTTTGTTCCGCTTCACCGAGGCAGTAGGTTGCAGTTACTGAGACCTGCTCCTGCTGATTAATGGTACTTTTTCTGCGAGTTTGAACAATAATGTGCCGCGAGATTCTGTCAGAAAGAGGGGCAAAACAGTTGAAAATGAAAAGAGGCTAGCCTAGACTAAATCTCCAGCATAAATGTCTGCTATGCATACGACTGCACATAATTTTAGCCGAATTCTTATGACAATTTTCAGTTGAATGGATTTATAAAAAAACCTCATTTCTCTTTCAGGTTGAAGATGTCCAATCCACATGCAAGATTTTCAAATATTGGGTGGGGGCTTCATTCATACTTTCCTGTGTTGGACATTTTAGGAGTAAAATGTGTAGCAAAGAAAGCACCAGTGACACATGATAGGTTGCCATTATTAGAACAATTTTTATTTTCTGAAAAAATAATCCACGCCTGTCAGTGTTTAATTGCTGCTGAACTACACTAATTATTTCAGTGACATGGCGTGGTTTAGTAAGTCAAAACCTTTTGTTAGGTAATCGAATATACCCATTGTAACAAGCTTCATTTCAATCTTGTTTTGATTTTTAGTCATGTTCAGTAGGGCTAGTTTAGTCGATTTGACTTTAAATAACCATATTGTGAGTCTGATAGCAGGTTGTTCTCGTAAAAGAAACAGTGTAGTCAGTGGCGTAGGCAGAGTGGGGGTTTGGGGGGTCAAAACCCCTCCCGAAATGCCAAAGCTAACCCCCCCCCCCCCCCGTCCCCCCCCCCCCCCCCCGCCCCCCGGGGTAGCTTTGGCATTATTGTTATTTTTGAGGGGAACGGTAAATTACACTAATTAAAGTGATTTTCAGATGGTACGACGTAGGACTGCGTTGCTTTCTCAACATCGAAATTTGACCAGATTTGCCTTTTAATGAAGCTCTAAAGTTGCATATATATGTATCGTACGCTAGAGTGAGAATAAAGGCTAGAAAGCCACCGAGGGACTAATTCGGCGACGCCGGAATTAGAACTCCGGGTTTCCTCATTATTGGTGAAATATGCTAACTCGTTCTTCTTCTTCTTCTTGTTGTTGTGAGGTCCAGAGAAGGAAAGGGAAAGCCGGGAGAGATGTTGGCCTCCTGTACGGGGCGAGTCGCTACCCGGCTTGGGGAAGGGGGAGGAGCCGTAGGTGGCTAAAAGAGATAGTGTGGAAATTTGGAAACCAGTCCAATAATGTGATGGGGGTTTGGCACAAGTGTGGGTTTCAATTTAACAACCTTGCTGTTTGCGGTGTCTGGTATTTGATCAAAGGCGGTCTGCCAAACCAGTCTCACTCAAAAAATCCAAGAGGTCTTTGTAAGCCCTCTGGACAAGCCGACGTGGGGCTTCTGGGATGAGGAGTTCCCGAGTGTTGGAGGAAGGAAGTCCATTGAAAGTGTAGCGTTGAAACAAGGTTTTACGCTCTTCTTCGTATTCTGTGCATACTAGTAGCACGTGTTCAATGTCCTCTAGGGCTCCACAGTGTAGGCAATCAGGACTATTGACTCGTTTAAGTTTGTGCAGAGTTGACCTTGTGTTTGCGCAGTTTGCCCTCAGCCGATGTAACATTGACGCTTGTTCTCTTGACAGCTTGCGGGGGATTGCTGGAGGGGGCCGTCCTTCAGCCGTCTCTCGGTGTGGGTGGCGCTTCTGGTAGAAATTTCGTATAAATCGCCATGCTTCGTTGTACCGGCGAAGGGAAACGGTTGGGGTCTCAAGTCCATGGGCCTCAGTAGCGAGGGCATCCGCCTTCTCATTTCCCGCAATTCCAGTGTGCGCAGGACACCACTGAAAAGCAAGTTGCCAACCCTTTCTTTCAGCCGACCTGGCAGATGCTACAGTTGTTGCAGTTAATGGAGTGCCTGTCTCGGGGTTCCGGAGAAGATGAAGAGCAGATTTCGAATCTGTGAGGATGACTGCTCTCCCTGGCGTTCCACTTCGCACTAGGAGCTCCAAAGCCCGCCAAATAGCCACCAGCTCCGCAGTAGTAGAGGCTGTGGCGAAGTTTAGTCTGTCTGCAATGCAGACGTTGTGAGTTGGGATGAAGACTGCTGTCGTGGTAGTTCCTGTCGCCGGACTAGTGGAGCCGTCGGTGTATACTTGCAGCCATCCAATATACTCTGTGTAGAGTAGTTCCTGGGTCAAAAGGCGAGAAATTGTCCCAGAAACACTCGCCTTGCTATGCATGTAAGGGAGAGTTTCACTTATCGTCAGTGGTACTTCTAGATGGGGCTGCGGGGGTGGAGGGATGTGTCCGGGCGGTCCTATAAGATCTTCGAACTGTCTAGCCAAATAGCCAAAGCGGGAGTTGGGGCGGTCAAGGATGTGTGAGACTAGTGAACTCCCAGAGGACACACCATGAATTCTCGCAAGGTGACGGCAGGCGCGCTCATCAGCCCGGAGAAAAACAGGCCATTCCTCGGCAGCAACGAGTGTGGCAACGTTTCCCGCGTATCGCGGCAGTCCGACGCACATCCTTAGTGCCACACGGTGAAATGTTTCAACATCACGTTGTTGTGCTGGTCCGATGTTGAGAAGTGGCAAAGTATAATGTAGGCGGGAAAGGATTAAACCTTTATATAACTGAAGGAGGGCGTGTTGTGGTGTTCCCCAGGCATGGCCGCGGAGGCACCGTAGAACTCCGAGAAGGCTGCGGCACTTGGAGAGAACTTTGCGGACTTCCGGTCTCCAGGTTACCCGATCATCCAACAACAATCCAAGATACCTATGTGTCCTCACTCTCTTGACTGGCATCCCAGCCATCTTGAGTTGCAGCGCTCGTTCGGGGGGGCGTCCTCTCGGACGGTAAAGCAGCGCTGCTGTTTTCTCAGGGGAAAGTGTCAGTCCGAGTTTTTCGATGGCAATGCAGATTGTATCGAGTGCTTTTTGGAGTTGACAACGAATCTTCCTTGCCCTTCGAGTTGGGCCAGCGCACCAAAGAGCCACATCATCCGCATAGATGGATATCTGTACAAGGAACGGTCCCTGCTGGCGAAGTGAGCTTGGAAGCGTTGCCATGGCCACATTGAAAAGTAAAGGACTAAGGACACTTCCCTGTGGAACGCCCTGAGTCACAGTACGTGGACTGCTAAGTGCTCCCGGGACTCTGACCCGAATCGTTCTACCAGAGAGATGCCTTAATATATTCAAGCATTTTCCCTTTTACTCCGAGATGTCTGAGGCGCTGGAGGATAACAATATGCGGAAGTGTATCAAATGCCCGCTTTATGTCTAAAAACACACAGTGAAGCATGTTGCGGCGTGCTTTTGCCTCTTCGAGTGCAGATGCCAAGTCGCCCATTGCGTCTGCTGTACACCTCTTCGCACGAAATCCTGACAGCTGGTGTGGCAGCGCATGTGATTGCTCTAGGTGCCATGTCAGGCGTCTCAAGACCAGGCGCTCAAGTATCTTTCCCAGGCAGCTTGTCAGGGACACAGGTCTATAGGATGAGGAGGAGTGGCTCGGCTTACCGCATTTCAATACCGGAATTACGATTGATTCTAGCCAGGTCATAGGCAGAATGCCTGTTCTCCATATTGAGTTGAGTGTCTCTAAAAGTTGTGGATGATAAGCGTGGTCTATGTTTTTCAATGCTTGATACGTGATTCCATCTGGCCCGGGTGCACTTCGGCGTTTACAGTGTCGGAGCACATATTGCAGTTCAAAGATGGTGAAGTCGTCATCTGCTGTGGATGCTTCAGAAATGGAAGGGCCTATCAGCTCTTGGGGTAAAGCCACGGCTGGTGGAGGAAGGGGGCACGCAAATTCATCAGCTAGCAGTTCTGCCGTTTCAGTCATGGTTTTGTTGTTCCTGATGGCGAGTGCTGCAATTGGGTGACAAGGGACCTTCGCAGCTGCCAAGGCGCCAACTAACCGCCAAGCTTGCGCGGCTCCCCTCGGATTCCCGAAGGAAATACATTTTTGAGCCCACTGATAGCGCTGCAATTTTTTCGTGTGCCTCCTGAACGCCGCATCTATTTTTTTGTAACGTGCCCAGTCGTATTCTGTATCTGTGTGCATAGCCCGTCGTTGGGCTTGTCTCCGTGCCGCTCGGAGGTTGAGAAACTCTAGGTCCGGGACAGGTCGCGTGATGGGAACCTTCACTAGTCGGGTCGCTCGTCGAATGCAGTTTTCAATGATGGCAGGTAGATCTGTAGCGTCAGCCGCAGTTACTGATGCTGCCATATATTCACGGTAAAGGTCCCAGTTGACTACTTTGCATGTTCTGGTGGCGACTGCACTTGCGTTCGGCGAGGCTATAATGATGGGAACATGGTCGCTACCCCATGTGTCTGGTTGTATTGCCCACGATACTTTAATCGCAGGCGATGCAAATGTGAGATCAAGGACGCTTTTTCTGACCCCTTTACGGATAAATGTGGGCGCTCCGCTGTTTAGAGTTGTGAGGTTCAGGGCCGCAATGGTGTCTTCCAGGCGTCTTCCCCTTCTGTTGGTTCGGCTATCACCCCAGTTCATGTTGTGCGCGTTGAAATCTCCAGCCAATAAAAGTTCACCTTTAGCTCTCTGTTGAATTTGGTGCAACACATCTGGGTCCCATGTGCCCCCAGGGGCTACGTAAATGGAAACTATTGTGGTGTCTTGCGTGCCGAGCCTTACTATGACTCCCGCATACTCTGCCGTTAATGAGCAGAGATCTGAAAGGTCCAGGACGCTTTGATGGAGGCTTGATCTCACCAAAAGTGAAACTCGAGACCTAGTATTTGAGTCAATTGTAGTAGAATTGTAGAAAACACCTTGTAGGATGTTGGTTTCTTGGAGTGCAACTACATCTATGGTTCTCTGCTGTAGAATTTGCCGAAGTTCAGGAATGCGTGTACGAAGGCCGTTCACGTTCCATTGGAGAATGGATGGGAATTTGGGGTTCCGGTTTCGTTGACACGGCCTGTTGGCTTTCCCTCCCTTTACTATGACTCCATAAGAGGAAGAATCATGTTAAGGAATGAGAGGAGAAGTCGTGCCCACTGCGCATCCACAGTAGATAGAAAAGCGTGAGCCATGCGGGTTGCCTTCTGAAGAAGTGGAATCCAGCTTTCCCATGCAGATTTAGCTGTAGGTTCAGCATTCGGGCTGGGAGGAGGCTGCGGCTTCAGTGCAGGCGTCACATTCAGTGCTGGTCTGACAGTGTCGGCTTTCGATTCCACAGTGCAGGTGTGGTGGTTGTTCAATTCAGAAGCTCCCTGCGTCGTTTTGCCTTTTCGCCGAAGTGCTGCAGCGTAATTTACAGCACTGACATTAGGCTCCTTGATGGGATCATTCCCTTTTTTCGGTGGGCTTGGAGGGGGCTGACCACTTTGATTTGCGTTGGGTGTCTTATACTGCCGGACAGCTGTCCTTGCAGCACGAAAATCAACGGCATGTTGACGTGCGTAGTTGCGAGTCTCGCTTTCTTTCTTCCATTTGGGGCAGGATGAAGAAGTGGCAGCGTGAGGTTGTCCACAGTTGACACACTTTTCTTGCGCCGAACACTCGGTGTTGCTCTCATGTAAATCTCCGCAGCGGCTACAAATAGGAGGTCGCTTGCAAGTCGCTTCTCGGTGTCCGTACGCGCAACACTTACGGCACTGTATGGGGCGTTCCTTGAATAGAGAGACTGGGTGACGGACATGGCCGAGGTAAACATAGCTTGGCAGTGTCGTTGTAGAGAAGGACAGCTTCACTGCTGTGCTCTTGCCAAGTCGTCGCAATCTTGCCACTCGACCTTCCGGAGATCTCACGTTCTGTTCGATCTCTACTTCAGAAAGCGCAGGATCAACGTCTGTGATGACTCCGACGGCGTAGTGTCGCGGAACCGGCTCATATGCTCTGACCTTCATTCCACAAAGCTCGGAGCAGGCAAGGAGCGTTCGAGTCGTCTGGCCATTGCGCGTGTCTACTACAATTAGGTTGAGTCTTTTGTTAGGACGAACCTCAAGAATGCACTCCGGGCACATTTGTTCCAAAGCAATTGACAGTTTAAGGCTGCTGAGTGTTGCGATGAGCTGATTTTCAACCGTTGATACAAAGATGACAGTCAGCCCCTCTGTCACTTTCGGCGAGTGGGTAACTGTATCTGTGCTTTTGCTTGAGTTTGAGTCAGTCTTCTTGCGTTTTTTAGTTCCTTTGGTCTGCCAGCCTTCTTCGTCGTCGTTGAGCTCCATGTCACAGAGTTGTGACTCTTCGGCATTCAATACGTTGATATTTGAATGTTGACCAGCTGCGAGGTCTTCTGCCAAGTCAGCAGCGGAAGCTTCGTACTCCGATTTTGCAAGAGATGTACCGCATATCGAGGAACTCACGCTGTATCGGTCGGTTGCAGCTCTTTGACTTGCCGTTAGTGAGGGAGTTCTGGTGGACATAGCGGAGTCGTTTCAGGAAAGCCGAGGAATAATCCCCAGCCGACCGTCACACCTGCCCGCATGCAGTTGGAGGCAGGCTTCGCACTTGTATAGGCTCAAAGAAAAACGTGTAGAAGGTTGATACTATTAAAATATAGCCAGAAATATGAGAGACGAAAAGAGCACAGACCTATTCGAAGCACGTCTTCTTCTTCCTTTTTGCTAACTCGTTGATGACTCCTACTATATTCAGTTTTTGTGGATAATTATAATTTTAAGTTACATTTCTTTTTCTTCTTCAATATTGTATTGCTTTACGTATTTGTATGTTATGCATTTTGTACTATTTTTTAACCGGGACAGTTTTATTGAACATCTCTTCGAAGGTTTATCTGGGCGGTGTTCCTTTTGTGTTTCCTATGGTTAATGTTTAAATTCGTGTGCTGTGCTATTTTGTGTTTTTTTATTTTGTTTATGTTCTCATGGTGTTGTGATATTGCTGTTCTTAATTATGTATGCGCAGACGTTTTTGTATCTTTTGTTTAGTGTGCATGTGGGCTGCTAGATCTCACCACCAATGTTGGCCTTTGGTACTTGTTCAGGCGACATGTCTTGCCTTTCATATCAATGAACCATTTAATGAGTGTTCTGCCCATTAAAAAATATACAATTGATTGATTGTTTGATTAACTGATATTAGAAAAACGCTTTGCCAGAATTTCAATAATTATATGGCAATTATGATATAGTATCTTTCTTTTGGCGTGTTTATTGATTTATATCAGGAAAACATTGTGCCAGATTCATCCTGGTGATACCGCAGTAATGATGTACTATCTTGATTATAGCTTAGTCTATCTGATCACATCATCTAGACTAGATTGATAACCAAACCCGGCTTGTTGATTGCTTCCTTGTTTGATATCGGGAAAACGTTTTGCCAAATTTGTCTCGCGATAAGTGCAGTCCTTATATATTATCTTAATTTTGGCTTACTCTTTTTTTTTTTTTCATCCAGGATTTTTGGATCATCGAGTCCGGTCTGCCTGAGAAGTTTCGGCCGAGCATCATCGACAAGTTGATGCGCGGGAGCACCGGCGGCGAGGAGTCAGAATCTGCGTTCAGCTTCCACACCATAAAATCGGAGGACGTCATGGGCCTCTTCTACCTCCTCCTTGACAGCTTGGCCGCCACGACCTTGGCCTTTTTGGCCGAGCTAGTCGTGTATTGTCTGCGCCCATCGACAAGACCTTGAGCACGGTCGACGCAGTGTCGTGACGACCTGGACGACCGGGCTAGTCCCAATATGCGCAGGAGCCCTCTAAACACTGAAATTAATTTTTTTTCCGAGGACCTAATTTTTTTTTGTCCAATATTTACGTTGCTAGATGCAATTTAGGTGGTGGTCACGACCCTTATATGTTATACGGGTCGTGAGTATATGTTAGTGCGACAGTGAGGAACACCTACTTTATGACATCATACGGGATAACGAGTATGATGGTTCTAAATGCAGCTCGCTTTTCAGTGGATGATTTTGATGATAAATCTTATGATAAAGGGCTAGTCTAGACCAGGGTGGTCAGTTCCGCTTATTCCTTCGGTTCGGTATCCTTAGAAGTACGTGCCGAGTGCTGTAATGGGGGCTGGTGGCCAGGTCAGAGGAGTTCGCGTCTTCTTTTGCCGCAGCCTCCCTGACATATGCATGTCGAAATAAACTTAATATTATTATTATTATTATTATTATTATCATTATTATTATTATTATTATTATTATTATTATAATTATAAGTGGATTTTGGCTTCTTTCTTCACTGAGTCGCTGGTAAATTTTTCCAGTCGCTTGTCGCGTTTTTTGGGCTTATTCGCGTTTTTCCTGCAAATATAGTAATTTTAGTGCTCGTCGTGCTCACTGACAGCTCATTTGTTGTCAAAAACGCGAAAAACAGCATGACCGTTTGGCGCAGCGCTTAGGTGGCACAAGCTACCGTCTGTCACAACGTGCAAAACTAATACCATCCATTCACAAATGTTTTGGCACCTTGCCCCCTTGCCCATCTTGTCAGTCGGCAGTTGCAGTCGTCGTGTCTAGTTGCCATTGTATTTTGCGCAAAATGGCTTCGAAGTGGTCGAAGTATGGCAAAAGATATTGTAAAGAGTGGGAAAAGGAAACACAGCTTAAGGACTGGCTACGACCAGTCACCGGAGACGATAAAAAAGCAGCGTGCAAGTACTGCAAGTGCGAGATCCGTGTTCATCATGCCGACCTCGTTCAGCACAGGGGAAAAAAAAAAAAAAAACACGTGAGGAATTTTTGGCCACTTTCCAGTGCACGTTTGACTACCATGGGCTTCACCAAGTCGTCGCCTTTAAAGGGATACTGAATCGAAACTTAAAATATACAGGAAACACCTAGAGATAAGTCAAGTGGAATCAGATTAACCTGTAATTGGTAATCGCATAGTCATATTTCAAGCGGATGGCTGTATTTTTCGTTCTAAATGCCTGGATTTCGGCGAGCGCTTCAAAATCAGCCGTCGAAGAGCGCGATGCATCTCGGGAGATCCGGCGCGGTCTTGACGTCATCATGCCTCGGAGGGCCAAGCGTACCGTAGTTACGAGTCTTGCCACTTGGTGGCGTCAGCGTGTTACAATGTCGCAAACAAAATGGCTAGGTGGCGTAAGCTACCGCCCGATCCAAAGGGCTCAGCCATATTCATCCATCCATCCATCCATCCATCCATCCGTCGCATAGTCGAAGTACCCGACGGCTGTAGTAGCATATTGCGGAGCCGGCGGAGCGGCTTCGAGTGAAATAGTCGCCGACCAACGTTATACGAGAGCGGTGGGTAGATGACATTAATAAGGACGAAGATGCCGCCACGCCGCTACATCACCAGGCCATGATGGCCGAGAAGCGATTCTGCCTAGAGTCGTATTTGTGCGACCCGTCTCTGTTGTCTTCGTCGTCCGCAACAGGTAACATAGCTTATTCACATAACGATCTTACAGCAAAACCTAAGAAACGTGCCGTATTCACGAAGCAAAATTATCGCAAGTTTTTCGCACGATGAGATCCTACGACCACGCCTACGACAGCCACAAAGCTTTACGCACTTTTTATGATCAAATTTACATTGCCGGCTGCATCGCTCGCTTACGTCGTCGCAACGACCAACGTACATTTCTATGTGCTCTCTGTGCGCGTCCCAACGAGAGAAAAGAAGAAAAAAAAAGTTATTGAAACTGAACGCCGCGGCGGAGACAAACGCTAGAACCACGGATACCTGAAAAAGCTACAACGACAAGGACCCATCGACCAAGCTACCACCACAGACGCTAGGCTTAGCAAAACACTTCGACGACCCGGGGCAAGACCATCTGCACACGATCGGCTGGCTTGATGAATGGAATACGCCCACGCGACCTCTGTGGACCCTCCTCGTATGAATAGTTTGAACCCTGACCTATAATTTGGGGTAAGAAGGCCAGTCTTTCCCCTCGTCGTACCTAGCTTGTTTTCAGGTGCAGCGGTGACGAACGATCTCGTCGAGGAGGGACACTCTCCTCGATTCAATCTCCTTTTTTTCTGTGTGTGTTATAGAGCTCAAATAAAAGCCATATGGATTGCCTTCGCAACTTGAGTACGTACACTTTTTTTAGATGTCCATTTTATTTCGACATGATACGCCAACACATGTCGAGTTAGAGGAGTTTTTGGGAGCGACTCAATGCCGGTCCAATCTTTCTCTGCCGAGCGTCTCGTCAGCATCGAGTTGCGATTGTCTAGAGGCCCAGCGGTTCATAAAATCGGTTGTAAAAGACCGTTCCCGAAGCGGCGACCAAGAACGCTGACACTCTTTTACTCCAAACTTATCTTCCTGGACGTTGGCTCTCTCCCGCATCCCCGAAAAGCGCCGCAGAGATTTGTTTACATGCGCGCCGCTCTGCAGAGCCGTACGGGCCGTTTCCTTTTAGCAACGATGGTAGTTGTGTTGACTTCTGAGCGATCGAGTTCGTTAGCAGTTGCGGTCGACGAAGGCAGCTATCTCGTAATCAGGAAAGGTGGGCATGCGGGCCCGTTTTAAGCAGACATTTCGTAGCGTGAATATTACATCGCACGTACACAATCTCCAAACCAGCCCAAAGAAGCGTTGCCGGAAAGACCACCCGATACTAAAACGAACGGTGGCCAACTCTGTTGTTGCTTTCTTCACCAAAGCGCCTCGGTACTACGTTCAGGCCTAAGTAATGCCTATGAGTGACCGTACTTCCCGTTGTGGCGCTGCTCTTACGGGCATGTTGTCGTCACGACATTCCATCAAGCTTCACAGACATCCACGAGGTGGTTTTTGGTTATCGTTTTATTCAGTTTAAAATTCGTTTTCTCGCGTTATCCTACGGAATATTGGTATTGGTGAAGTCCTATTTTAACCCTCTTTATGTTCAAGCAAAGAGACGGGCCGTAGAATTTGGTTTCCGTACCCCTTCAAGAACGATACCAGAACTGGAGCTCAAGCTGGCATGTTACTCAGCGTGCCATGCCACTATCCGCTCTTTGGATAGTGGCATGGCACGCTGAATATTCACCTTCGTATTTGAGCGAGTTCTCTTTCCCATTTTATTATTATTGAACTATTCTCAAGAATGTGTACATTTATTGAACTTCCGCTTGTTTTGGGATTCTTCACGAAGGTCACGCCGCTTTTTTGGGCTTGTTTGGGGACGACTATCTGCTTGTTCGCTCGGCCGCATCTGGCCACCCTGGTCTAGACACTTTTCTGCGTAGAGCGAGACGATGAAGGTTTAAAGTAGCTTTCCTTAATGAAACACTTGATGCACGATGGTACTTATGAAAAATGAAACGCGCACTGCGATTTTGAACTGATTTTAGGTTATTAGTAAGAAAGTCTAGGTTTGTATCCCATACCTGGATCTCGACCGCTCTTCCGTTTTGACAAGGACGGCGCGGGGTTCCAGCGGAACACCAGCCTCTTGTCTAGCCCCGAGTCCACTCTCTAGTGCTCAAACTAGAGTTAACAAGGTGATAAAAAATAAATTGAGGTTACAAGGTGATAAAAATAAATGCATGTTTTAAAAGGGGGAGTAATGACACCCGACTCGCACGCAGAGGCCCCAGGTTCGATTCCTGAGGGCCGCGCAAATTTCAATATTGGGTTGTTGTAATAGTTTCTACGACATCCGAGAAGCTTCTCGTTTAGAATGCTCGAAGGCCGAACATTCTAGTTAGAATGTTCGCAAAACCCGTGTGTCAACAAAAGGTGCTCCGCGTGGCTTTACAAAGCGGTTCTTTGCCAGCGCTCGTTCCTGGTACTACGCCGACATCGGAGCTCGCCTACGACGCCTGTTATTATTCTTCAGGCCCTGTTATACTCCAAGGTAACGCGTGCGCGCGTGCGAGCGTGTCACCGCGACGTCATGTCGGCGAAAACTTTCCGGCGCCGGGCCTAACCGGCGCGACCGTCGGCGTTCGACGCTGTGTGACCGCCTCGACGTCAAAATGGAGCATGCCGTACTCCGCGCCGGCCGCGCCAGCGACGCCGGACCAGGGTGCATCACGCGCTGGCTCCCGGCACGACGGGAGCACCACTCCGTGTGGCGTCATGTTTGAACAACCGGACTCGGTCGTCGAGAATCTGATCGAGGGAATTCGTTTTTACCTGTGTCTACGACACGAGGAAGCTTAACCGTGACACGGACAGGAAAGGCAATTCTGGAGCTATACGGTCTCCCCACAGGTAAACTATTTCGTTGCTCCGCACGTAACGTCTGTGCTTATTGGAGTGCTGAGTTCCGCTGCTGCAGCAGACGCGATCATGTTTTGCAATTTGCTTTAAAGGGCAAGCTTTATAAGAAAACCCTCCAGTGGCGGTCGTGGCCGGATAAAAAGAGAGCGGGTTCGCAACGGAGTTTCTTCGCTAGGGATAATGCGTCGCGGTAGTTGAGGGCTGGGTGAGCACGGGCAGCGACTTTGCGCGATCGACTTGTATTTATATAGTTTGTAAACAAAATGCAATGTGCCCCAAAGAAAATGTGTAGTGATGAAGGAAAGCGTGCGCGTAAGTGGCGGCTGGCGAACGGCGATTGGGCCCGGCTTGGACGTGCACCTTTCGCACCTTAGTTGATCTTTTGACAGATTGCCCAAAGCCAGACAATTTGTTTTTATTTTCAGTCGGAGCCTGTCAAAAACTGTAGAAGAGGCTGCGTGACCGCTACACGCGCGAAACCAGGGCCCGATAGAACCCACGAAGTGAAGCGGAAGCGGGTTCGTCGCCAGGCACTCAATTCATGCAGGCCATGGAATTTTATAAAAACTGTGACCGTCCTAAAAAGTGAGTTTTTGAAACATTGTGAAGCGTGGTATGAGAAATTCAAGCGTTGAAACAGACGCGTGTTTTAGTTTGAGTTACTCATTTTGGTCACAATCCTGTTCTCGGGAATTATACATACAGGCCTGACGAGAGTTGCGGAACCGACAGTGAAATGGCAAAAACGTTCTGGAATGCCGCTTTCTTTCTTTCGATTGCACACAGAGGGCATAATAGCAGTAGAAAAAGTTCGACACCAATGACCTCTTGGATGGAATAGTGGATGGAGTTATTTGTTCATGTTGGACGCAGCCGCGTCTGTGTGAAACGTGGCTGAGACAGGTGGGCCTTTCATTGAGGGAGCTCCCCAGCACTGCTGACAGTTTTGTTTGACTGTGTAAAGAAGATAAAAAAAAACTGTCCGCCTTCATTGCCTTCTTTGTATGTTCACCGGTATCACCACAGATAACCAAAATAGCGAACAAAACAAGGGTGAAAATAGTTCCCATGCCTGCAAGCAAGCTTGGCACGCTGTGCATGCAGAACAATGCGTACCATTGTGAGTTAATTGATGAACACGCTTAATACTGGTTAGTATTTATCCCCGATTAATTGGTCAGGAGCCAAGCTTATACACATGTGAAACCGCGTATTTCCCAATTGAGGCATATGGTCGGATGTTCTACAGAATAACTTCAGTCGTACTTTAAAGCGGACAAACCACCGTCATGAGAACGTTTATGTGCGTTCGTTTCTTCCCTTCCCTCCACAAAACCAGATAAAATGGCGTCGATAAGCGCAATATTTAGTTTGTTCTGGTGTATACCCTTTTTATTCAGGGCGGTATAGCCTAGCTCTAATTTCGCGGTGATTCAGAAATGAAACTTACTAACCTGATGAAATTATTGAGAAATTTTATATTCCTTTCGAAATATGAAATATATTTGAAGCATTTTGTTCATGTGATAATGGTTTTGCTTTCTAAGTGGATCATGTTTCTGTTCCTGAAGAACGGCATGATGCCTGGACACGAGACCATAGCAGTGGACGCGGACGGGATGTCGTGGCAGAGGACCTCTTTCATTTGATGCAAAGTTGCGCACCGTCGCCTTCCGAGGACAACTGCGTCGATTTGGAGTAGATGGAATGGGGACAATCACAGCTAAATAATGATGGCGATGAGCCTGCTCTGCGTGCGACGACGGAGGTGCCATCAAACGCACCGAAAAAAGCGTAAGAAAAGTGACGCATTTGAGCAGCAGCTGCTCTGCCAGCTGGACGAGAAAATGACGAAAAATGAGGCTTTTGGCATGTCCATTGATATGAGCCTGTACAGGTTGTCCAGGCCTGCAGCAGCAAAGTGCAAGGCACGAAGAGTGGAGGTAATTGCAGATTATGACAACTAATTAGTTGACAAATGCTGCTATTACTTCCATTACTGTGTGTTTTTATAACAAAAGAAGAGGCTACTGCTGTTTTTTTTATTATTGTTAATGATGCTACCTGCAGTGACATGTGACTCAAACTGTGATAAAATAATTTATAAACAAATTATTTTTTTTTTAAAAAGATCTGCGTAATACTTTTAGCGTCTTAACACCTTGTGCCACACAAGTGGAAACACTACTATAAAAACTTTTAATCCTACTAGCCTCAAGAGAATGTCTGCCTAAGCACAAAAACTTAAGTGGGAACGCAACTTTTTACTATAGATGCCTCAGAACAGTGAATAAAACAACACAGAATCCAATGCGAAATAAATCTTTTAAAAAGCATCACAGATAACACAGAGTGAATGGCAATTTTTCTTATTTATAACAATTAAGCTTTCACAAGCTTGTGTGAGTCTATCAAAGGTAATACAAGTGATCAATTGTTGCTGCAGACTGACGCACGAACAATACCAAAAGCCGGCAACATCTTAGAGACTTGTCCTTCAAATGGCTGGCATCGAAGCAATAACTAGCTCAAATAAATCATATAGGGTCATTGAACTTACAAGAAAGCATTTTTAGTGCCCGGATAGGACCGGCATGTTCAATTCGGTCAAGTACTTCGAGCAGCTCCGACTGAACCTGGAGCTACGTCATGAATGGGACTTTTAAGAAAAAAGCCACACTCAGTCCTTGTATCGTTCCAATTTTTGAAATTATGCCGAGACATTCGTTCAACAACTCGCGCGCTCGTCTAAAAAAAAAAAAAAGAAAGAAAAAAATTTGCGCTTGCTATTTACGTTGCAATGGGCAACTTTTGTTTTGAGGGCGATGGTAAAACTATGAGGTATTCAAATGATGATGATTAGGATTGTACCCTATTTCCGACTCCTCTCTTTCGTCTCACGTCTTCTCGGAGCGCGGGGAGAAGAGAGACGCCTCGGAGGGGAGGCGGATATAGAGTACACTCCTAATCATCATTGTAATGGAATAGTTTTGGTGGAGATACAGAAAGAAATGCCTCTTGTGGCATAAATATGGCGCAAAAAATATTTTTCCAAAGACCATTTATTTGTTGAGACATGCCTGTAGTATCCAGTCAGTAAGAATTGTGTTTTTATAAATTTATCGTTTTTTAAGGACAGTAAGAACTTTACACAGAAGTAATGTAGCGCCTCCCTATTAAGCTAGAAGACAAATGGCTGACACGGAATGTCTTTTAGCTTTTAACCACTGCAGCAGAAAAATACTTGCGAAAACAATAAACAAATCAGGTTCAAGAATGAACACTTCTAGCACACAAAACAAGGATAACAGAAATAGCCAAGCAAAAAAATTTGGACACGCACAAGTGGCTCTCAAATAGTTAACAAGATTGGCACATGCAGTGTAATATGCCCAAATAGAGCAGTCTAGAGCAGGCAAGCGGAAAATTCTGTTATATTTTATTTGCGAAGAAATGTGGTAAAACAGGCTCACGTATTAGCTACGCCTGACAACCTCCAACTGCCATGGCAGAGAGCCTTCTGCAGACATGAAATAGTCCGTGATCTCATCCCTCATGCCTCTGGCTGCTTGAACAGGGCGCTTGCCGGCCGCTGCATTGCAAGTGCCGATTTGCGATACAGTCTGCCTCCACTGACCTTCCTGCACTGTCCGCCCCTGTGGCCTGTCACCGTAATTATTGGGACAATATGTTTTGTCAGCCATGAGAAAGTTGTGGAGAGCCTTTATTATGTCAGTGACAAGCTCGACGTCACCTTCAACAGTTCCAAGGAACGAACGCCACCTGGAGACTGAAATGCCAAAAACGTTCTCAACACATCGGCGCGCCCTGGAAAGACGGTAATTGAACACCTTTTTGTTGTCATCCAGACTCCTTCGAGGGTATGGGCGCGTTAAGTACGTGCGCAATGGAAAGGCAGCGTTGCCGAGTAAACAGACGAGCCACCGAGACACACCCGAGGGCAGCCCGAGAGTGTTGGCTTCAAAGTAACGTCTGATGGCACTTTTCCTAAAGAAAGAGCCATCTGACATGCGTCCCTGCGCCTCTGCATCGACTAAAGTAAACCTGTAGCTGGCGTTTGCGACAGCGAGCAGGAGCAAGGAATATAACCCTTTATAATTATAACAATTTGACCCATTGTTGTCTGGGCACTTAATAGAAAAGTGCTTCCCGTCAATGCTCCCGATGGCATTCGGGAAATTCAACTTCGCACAAAACGCACGCCGTATTTTTTCCCTCTTCGACGTGGTAGGCTTTCTCAGTACCACAGGAGACAGGCAGTCCCAGTTGGCCGGCAAGGTTTCTCTCAGAGTCCCTGAAACAGTCGAGGCGTGCATTCGGTAGCTCATGGCCAAGTCCTGCATTAATCCCCTCCGGTAGCCAGGAATCTACAAAAAATAATATTCACATATTAACCACGACCTGACGTGCTTTGTGATAGAAGTGAGGCATGTTCTATAACACTGTGTTGAAAACAAATTTAAGGACTGTTGTGAAGCCAGTGAAGCGAAACATATTTTTCTATCATGATGTTGAATGTGAACGTTATACATTCACAGACGGAGCACAGCTTGTGGGAGGCCTTTTGCTGTCCCCTCAGGTTTATTCGCAAGGGAATGAACAGTGATTAGAGTAAAGTATTAAAAATAATATATAAAGTATTGCAAAAATAAAAATTTTGTCTGAAAGGCGAACAGATCGCATTTACCTCAACGTAACTGCGAGCCTTTCTCCAGGGAAGATTAGCCTCCTGCGTGTTGGTGCGTGGAGGATTCGGTGATACACAAGGCTCAACAGCCGATCAAATGATGCCTTGGTCATCCTGCATGAACCCAAAGACACAGCAACCCCACATGAACAGAACAGGTATTCCTCTGCACAGGCTTTCATGAACGACACTTTGAAATACGGCTTTAGGCAGCATACCAGCTTAAACACATCATATCAGAGTTTCCTCCTATTTTATATTTTTTATGGAAGCGACAGAAAGTTCCCTAGGACAGCTGTCTGATTGAGCGTGGCAGCTTACACGGCAACTATAAACAGCCCTAATATTTTTTTACAAGATTTCAATGTAGCAAGCTCGTCATCACTGGTGACACTGTTAGATCTTAATGTAGCAAGCTCGTGACACTGAAGAAAGCACTCTTGTAAGCCACTCCACTGCAACGAAACGGCTCTCCACACTGTCCCTCGAGCACAATTGTTGGCCGTAACGCGCATCAGCCCGGATTTGACGACGGTACGTCTAACTTATGAAGCTAAGCTTGGCTTGATCAACTATACGTACTTTCTCAGCTTGCCTTCATCAGCTTTAAACGGAACAGCTAGCTTGCTTTCATCAGCTTTGCAAAAATAATACGGCAAGCAACGTGCAGTGTTATTTGCGCAAGGAAGCTCGCGCTCCCAAACAGTACTCCGCAAACTGGATCATTTTTTTACGCTTTCATGACACCAAAATCGCCTAAGTTTAATATGCTTTAGAGCGTGCATTCAGCTATCTGAAATACTTGAAGTGGTATTTGGGGCCCCTCTCTCGCAGCTCCTGAACGGGGCGGTGGTATTCCCCATAGTCCGTGCGCTTGTCAAAGATGTACCGTATGTACATTGATTGGAAACTCGCACTTGCACCAACAGTGCAAGCGCGAGTTTTCGTCGTGCAAGATGCGTCCACGCCATCGCTCAAACTTGGCGCTCAAGAAGCGCGAGAATTCCCGTCTGCTATTCAAAACGAAAAGTAGCCGAAAATGACGCACTCTCGCAGGAAACGCGCCCTCGTAGTCAGATTCTACGCATGCGCCGCGCTGGCGGCCCACCGACGCGAGCCGCGGGAGTCGCCCGGATTTTTGACGCGCGCGGCGTGACTGATGTGACGTAGCCGACTTCGGCCAGCGTTCGCTGCCGCGCACGTTACACCGGAGTATAAAAGAGCCTTTATTTCGTTTTAGGCACAAGTTCGCCCCCATGAAACGTTTATTTTTGCCTGTTTGTTTCTTGTTCATTTGGTCACCACCCGTGACAATATGAGCTGGCACAGCTTACTGCCAGCCAAAAGGTAAAATATGATGCATAAAGTGCCTTCAGCATACACCAAGGCTGCTGCAGTCTCAGCACCTGCTGTGTCAGGTTATACTGCCGTTCCTTTAAAGCGGCCCTGCAAGGAATTTTTTACTGGTTTTTAATTTGCACCGAACCTGAGCGCACTGAACGTGGTAACTTAATGAAACTTTTCTTTTCTCGAATTTCGTTTTATTTTAAAAGTTATGGGCAAATTAAAATTACAAAAAAAAAAGAAAAAAATAACCTCCTTCATGACATCCTTGGTTGCTCGAGTGGCCGTGAACTAGAGGAGGGGTAGTGAGCTCAGCGAGCGCTCACGGGCCCGGCTGCCGCACTCCGTGTTCACGGCGCGAGATGGCGCCACTAAAGCATATTCTGGATAGGCCATAGAGATCATACATACTAACTCTAGAGGAAAAGGTCCGCCATTTTCCCATACATTCTGGCTGCCGCAAGCGGCGGAGCATGCAGGCAGACCCTCGGGGTCCCAAACACGGTTACATCATCAGAGCAGTTTCGTGAACTTCAACAATCCACGAACTTACCGGTGGAAAGATATTCGCGTTCCTTTCGAAGCTTTCTTTTTGCATAGCGCGCAGATGTAAGGCCTCGCGTTTACGCTAAACTAAACCATATACCCGGCTTCGCCGGTGGGGCGCGGCTGGGCGCGGTTGAGGAATACGAAACTGCGCAACCACCAGATTTCCGAGATTTCGACAGAAGGGAAGTTAACGCAGCGTAACGACTTTATGGCTTTTTATAATCGTTAGAATAGCTCATAATTTAGTTTACAACGTTAAATTATCACTGTTTATATAGCTGAGAGTTTTCACTCTTCGCGTTTACCATGGCAACGTTGCTTTCTTTCTCTCGTGTTCTGTCGCTCTCTTTTGCGTTCGTTCACTCGGGACCCCGGGTGTCCGCGCACAGGATTTGCCACTCCTCCTCACCCACCTTTACCCCCCTGGGATAGGCTCACTGATCTCAATGACAATTGCTGGATCGCGTTTGCCCGCTCTGTGAATGCGGTCACTGGCGGCCATCTTTAGGTAGAGTTATATTACCTCTAGCCAAGATACAGTTCCTGCAGCCACTGTCATCCATCCATGGCAGACAGCGTTTTGGCAGGTGTGGTGGCAGGCTGCCGTCAAAATAGGGTGGATGATATTTCGTGCTTGATTGAAATTGTTTGACGAAACATGTTTTCGAAACCCAGCGTGAACGGTAGCCCGATCTTTGAGCACCCGGTGAAAGTTTCACTAAATCGCAGCACCGGGGGAAAAGCGGTACAGCTCGCATCGAAAGTCGCATCAAAATTAGCATTGAAAGCAGACGCCGGTACGGAGTCTGCTTTCGATGCGAGCTGCGCTGCTTTCCCCCGGTGCTGCGCTTTCGTAGAACTTTATCCGGGCCCTCAAATATGAGGCTACCGTTCACGCCGGGTTTCAAGAATCTGCGTCGTCGAACAACTTCAATCAAGCACGAAATATCTCCCACAGTACAGTGTACTAGATCCACGGCTATTTTATGGCACCCTGCCGCCATTGTGCTGTCCGCCATATTACTATGATGGCTAGAGATGATATAACTCTACCTAAAGATGGCCGCCAGTGACCGCATTTCGGTCCATAGGCGGAGCTGGTCAAACGCGATCCAGCAAATAGACATAGAGATCAGTGGGATAGGCTGTATGCAGCGGGCAGCCAGAGCGGCTCTCATTGCATTTGCTGCGCGATTGAACACTAGTTCGGCATGATACTTCATTGGCCACAAACGACAGCAAACACGAGGTAAATATCAGCTCAGAATGGGAGCCACTTCGCGCTGCCATACCGCGAAACTGCCAAACCGCAAGACAAAGCTTGTCGCCGAGGGCCTTCGGAACGCTCGGAGCCGGTCGGACCCTCCAGTCGATACGACCGCAGCGCCGCCGCGTACCTCCGGGACCTTTCCGTGCCGGCGCCTGATCCCACCAGAGCCGTATACACGTTTGCAAGTTCGGTCTCAAAGCGTCGCCTTCTTCCTCAGTGGGGTGCGCTCTTGGGCGCGGCCATAATCCAATTACGACGCCTCAGCAAGGCTTCGTAATCGAATTATGGCTCGTACAAGCGCACCCCAGCCAAGCAAGATGGCGGTGTCCTGCCGGACTTGCAAGGCGCGGGCAGAGCCAGGGCGTGCGGCAGACTCGGAAAGAGGGCTTGGCATGCTCTCTTGACCAACCAGAGGCCGAAAAGAATCCCCTAGCGGTGGTAGCGGGAAGCAGTTCTGATCAAAGGTCTATGTTCGTAAATGGTTTTAATAAGCGCGTAAGACTGAAGTGTAGTAACTCTTTGTGGTTGAAAGTAGGGTGCACGTGTTGTTTTGATCGTGATCATGCAGAAGGATGTAAGAAACGAATGCACCGCTCAACTCTGTTTTGCTAGGACCATAGAGATCATACATACTAACTCTAAAAAAAAAGGTCCGCCATTTTCCCATGCATTCTGGCTGCCGCAAGCGGCGGAGCATGCAGGCAGACCTTCGGGGTCCTACACATGGTTACCAACTGTCTTCGATTTCGCGAATATAATTATATCATCAGAGCAGTGTCATAACTTCAACAATCCACGAACGTACCGGTGGAAAGATATTTGCATTCTTTTCGAAGTTTTCTTTTTGCATAGCGCGCAGATGTACAGCCTCCTGTCAACGCTAAACTAAACCAGATAACCGACTTCGCGGGTAGGGCGCGAGTGGGCGCGGCCGAGGAATACGAAACCGCGCAAACACCAGATTTCCGAGATTTCAACAGAAGGAAAGTTAATGCAGCGTAATGAGTATGCTGCTCTTTATAAACCTTAGAATAGCTCATAATTTAGCTTACAACGTTAAATTATCACTGTTTATATTGCTGAGAGTTTTCAGTCTTCGCGATTACCATTGCGACTGTCGTCCATCAGCTGGCAACGTTGCTTTCTTTCTCTGGTGTTCTGTCGCTTTCTTTCGCGTTGTTGTTGTAAGCGTTGAAGTGGAATTCGGGGGGAAAATTAGAGTCAATCGCGATCTTTCACTCGGGACCCCGGATGTCGGCGCACGAGATTCGCCACTCCTCCTCACCCACTCCCCACTCCCCCCCCCCCCCCCCCCCCCCCCCCCCCCCCCCCCCCTTGGCTCGGACAGAGTCTGACCACTCGGACGGCAGATTCCCGGCCCTCGGCGCTTGGCGCACGGATTATGTCGATCGTTCCGCTAGTCGCACTCTGTCACCATCATTTTGGATGAGCGTGATTGAAACATCACGTGTACCATATTTTCAGTTATCGAGAGTTACTCCAAGCAGTTATCAGGTTTGTTTCTCGCGACCACCACCAGGGTATTATTTCCGGCTTCTGGTTGGTCACATTCGAATTTCTCAAGACGCCCTGGAACACGCCCAGCTCGCTTTCGGCCAATGGCGCCTACATATGTCTACATATACGGCTCTGGATCCCACTACTCCTTTCTAGTATTCGCCGCCGCTTCCACCGCTTGGTGGCGAGTATGTCGACGGGTCATTTCTTGTTTCAGTACTTTATAAACTGCATTAGTTTCTTTTCTGATC
The DNA here is from genome assembly GCF_016920785.2 of Ixodes scapularis. Classification (NCBI taxonomy): domain Eukaryota; kingdom Metazoa; phylum Arthropoda; class Arachnida; order Ixodida; family Ixodidae; genus Ixodes; species Ixodes scapularis. The sequence goes on along the minus strand of NW_024609836.1, from coordinate 10,188,642 downwards.
TAAAATAATGAACAAAAACTACTTTTATAAATTATCGAAACGGTTCGCGCCCCTTATATTTTGTATTTCATCTAAAAAGAAGCTTATAGCTGTTCTGACCAGTAGTAAGCCCAGGACCAAATACCTCACATTTCGAGCGTTTTCCGTACCGCGGGTCGCCCCCATCGGTGGAGGAGGTTTCCGCGTCGTCCGGTTAAAATATGACGCACTGATATTTAGTTGCTCTCTCCGTGCCCGCTGGTTTGCCCGAACCTCAAAAGACGTGGAAACCGCAAAAAAGGTAGACGCTTAAATATGATTGCAGGGCCCGTTTAAACGGATGCTGAACCGAAATCTGGACTTAACAAAACACGCGGCAAAAGCGTGCAACGAGATGCTACAAACACCAAAACATCACTCATACAGCGATATCTCGAACGGATGACCGTATTTTTTCAAAAAAAGAGGCACATTTGGCAGGAATGTTGACGTCATGTTTCTCCGAGAAGGAGAGGGAACGGCCTCGCGTCTTCTCCGCCTCGCGGCCTTGAGGGAGCGAAGCGAAGAGAGGAGGAAACTAGGTATCTTGACGGTCACGCGCCTCGTTGCCCTGGTTCAATCTCGCCTTCTTTTTCCGAAAATACGGCCGTCCAGTTGAGATATCACCTTACTAGTAGTGTTGTAGAGATTGTGGCGTCCCGCCTACATCTCCAGCATTGCTTTTTTGAAATCTAAATTTCGGTTCATTATCCCTTTAACTCACTTGTGGCGCATAATAAACTGGAAGGAAGGAGCCCACCTCTGCTATTCCACATTTCAGTTCCGAGCAACGAAACTGGTAGAAGCCATCATATGGAGTTACAGGGCCTCAGAAGGTTTCTGGACATTTTCCAGACCTGCTCACTCATCGTGGCCATGCTTGTCACAGACAGGTAGAGCCCTGCCTATTCGCAGACATCCGCAATAAACTGGCGGATGAGGATAAAAATGAATCAGATTTGGTGGATCGTGGATCGGATGCCAGGGGCTGCGGATGGGGACCGGATATCCGCAGGTCCGGATCTACATTTTTGCCGAGGCGGCCCATAAACGTGCGAGACCTCAGTGTAAAGTGGACGAGTAATATGAAGTGCATCACCAAATGTATTGCGGAAGCAAACTACTCCCTTAGATGAAAAGGTTCAAATCGGGGAGAAAATTGTTCTTTACGTCAAGAAAGATTTGATCCTTACCGCAGATCGCTTTAGGACGTTCCATCTCGCCAAAATACTGTCCCTACAAACAGCAAAGAATGCAGGAGCATCAGTAGTCCCGAGAAAGTGTGTTCTTGTTTGGCACGGAAAGGGTGGAAAACATCCTTTGTGCAAAGAAAACCCAAATTGCACAAGATACGAGAAAGTACGAGCCTGCAAGTGGCTTCTTCGCCTAGAAGTAGATCGAGGAGACTGATTTTGATCTGCTTTCTTGAATACCAGCTGAACTTATATGTTCAGCTGGTATTCAAGAAAGCATGTCAAACCAACTGGCTCAGCTCCAGGCTGCCACAACGTGAATTTGATTATTTCGAGCGGTGGAACTCGCGCCAGCACGAGTTCCGGCACCTTCTCGAAGCGCAGATCCTGCGTGGCGTGCCTTCCCAGCATCAAGTGCATCAACAGAGAGAGTCTTCACATTAGCGGGTATTATTTTAACAGAGGTAAATAAGTCTAAATCCGTCCATGTTGACGATATTAAGTTTCTTCTAACAGCAACCTTGACAAGTGAAGCGTTGCGTACGTGCGCGCGTTTGCTTTTCGACAGTTGGCACCGAGTCGTTTTAAATTATATGGTTCCGAGCACGCAGTTAGAACAGGCGGATTAAGCTCTCTGCTACCTCCGTCCGGCCGCGCATATTTATGACGTACGTCGGTCCGGCGAACTTCTTCCGATTGCCGCGCTCCCATCGGGTGTGGGCGGGCGTTATTTTGTTTTAAATAAATATGATTCATATAATTTATAATGCTAAATAACGATGAAGTTATTTTGAAGGTATGACTAGCTTTGAAGCTTGTTATTGTAACTTTCTCTTTCACTCGTTCAACGTGTCTGGGCGCGCTTTCTCTCTCTTCGAACCCGCACCTCGCGCCTCGAGGAGTCGAGATGCGCTGGCCACTGGCGCCGTGAAGTCAGTGGGCCGTTAGAACGCGCGGGAGACGCGAGCCCGCGAGCTGCTTCGCTTCTGGGAGTCGTCAGTACGTCGCAGCGCGAAATTCGTGCCGCGTTCGTGTGCGCGCGGCTTTCTTTTCTTTTTTCGAGGAAACTCGTTTTTGTAATGTGGTCAAGCATGGATTTTTGTCATCACCACACCACCTGCTGTGCCAAGTGGGGAAACAATTACTGCCGAAAGCCGGGACACCAATGGTTTCGGGGTTTCGAATTCCAATGGACGTGAGGTACGCTCTTTTACTCTTCTCAACTTGCTTAAGTTTCTGATTAAATGTTTGCAACAGAGCCTAACTGTCGCACATGTAGTGAGTATACATGGGTTGCACTGACGTTTCATCGCATACTTTTGACCACCATGTAAGAGGAGGAGAGGGAAGCTGCTTTTGTAAGAACTTTGAGTGACGGGTTAATCTTCTATAATCTTCTGGGCGGAGAATAGCGACGTCTGTGCAATTTCGGGAGGCACAAAAGAGGATCCTGGTAATAGGGGAGCTTCTTCTTTTCCTCTTTTCTGGTGGTCATTGCAGCGCTCTTTGAATGATGCCATGTGCAACCCATGTATTAATTGTTTGATTTTGGCAATAGCTGCGGTGGTTTCAAATCACAATCCAAATCCTATAATCGTTTAGGATTCCCCTTTTCACTCACCGCGAGAAATATGTCATTGTCAAATAACTAGCGACTTCTATGTAATATCAAGATCGAGCACATATGCTCACTTCAAGAAATGGTAAACCTTTTGCAGTGAGCTGTTTATTTGGGATTGTTGTCAGCGATTCACGCGTCTGTTCGCGAGGAGTGAAAACGAGCCTAAATATTTTTCGATTAACTGAGGATGAGCGATGGAGCGATCCGTACTGGTTTCCCGTTTCGTTTAGTAGTGACGCATTCCTAAATTCAAGTGATAATATTAAAAAAAATGGAAGCCGTTTACAACTCCGTGTAACGCCGAATTAGAGCGCAGCTCTTGAGGAGGAGGAGGGAATGGTACCAAGGGGAAAGTATGTCCTTCCTCCCTCCTCCTCACCTCATCCTGTCTGCTACTCCTCCCTCTGAGCGGCGTCGCCGTTGCCTCACGAGGGTCACGTGACCTCACGGCCTCACGTGACGTCACCGAAGTCACGTGACCTCACGGGGGTCACGTGACCCCTATGAGGACACATGACGATGACGTCATCAGTGACGTCACCGATGACGTCATCAGTGACGTCACCGATGACGTCATCAGTGACGATGCCGATGACGATGCGGATGCCGATGACGTCATCAGTGACGATGACGCTGGCGAAGCGGACGCTGATGACATCATCAGTGACGTCACTGATGACGTCATCGGCATCCGTCCTGTGATCCCCAGGTCACGTGACCTGGGGTCACATGACGGAGGCCGATGATCACGTGATCTGGGGGGTCACGTGACCAAGGGTCACGAGACCTGGGGGTCACGTGACCTGGGGGATGTCACGTGACCTGGGGATGCCACGTGACTTCATGGTTACGCCGACGGCGACGCCGACACCAACGGCGACGCCGCTCAAGCCCGAAACAGGCGCCTAAGAGCTGCGCTCTAAAACTAGTGCAGCTTATCGATGAAGACTCGATACCAAAGAGCTGAGCTTCTGTTTTAGAGCGCAGCTCTTAGGCGCCCGTTTCCGGCTTGAGCGGCGTCGGCGACGCCGACGTTTTTTTGGCGACGAGTCGGTCAACATACAAGAACTACAGCGGGAACAATGACCACCCAAGGCAAGCTGGAAGAATTCAACCTGACAGCGGCCGATCGTTTTGGTTTCTACTGCGAGACAAACGAGATAGCTGAGCCTTCAAAGAAGAGGGCTCTACTGCTTACGCTTTGCGGAGCACAGACATACGAAGTAGTGCGAGCACTCGTTGCACCGAGGACACCAGGAAGCGTCCCTTTCGACGAACTCATGGAGATGCTGCAGAAGCACTTCGACCCCCGGCCGTCAGAGCTCTTCAGCAGAACGAAGTTCCAGCGGAGAGACCAGCAGCCCAGGGAGTCCATTGCAACCTACGCGGCAGCTCTAAAGAAGTTAGCCGCTGACTGCAATTTCGTGATACTGGCGACACAGACGGCTGCGCCATCGCCCAGCTCCACCGGCGTGGCTTCGGCCGCTACTGGAACGACCGCCGACCCCGCCAGTGCGGACGCCCCTGGAACTCCGGTCACCGTGAGTCCACCAGTACCCAACCCTACCATGCTGCCTCTGGACGTAATGCTCAGGGATCGGTTCGTGTGTGGCATAATGGATGAGCACCTACAGCAACGTCTCTTTGCGGAAACCAACCTAACGTTTAAAAAAAGCATACGACATGGCTGTGAGGACAGAAGGTGCGGCACAACATCAAAGGGACATGAAAGCCCGAAAATCGGAAATTTACGCAGCTAAAAAAGCACAATTACCCCCTGCGTACCTGGAACAGGAGGAGAAAAGACAGTCAAAACCACTGACATGTTACCGATGCCTAGAACAGCATTCGGCCGTCTCGTGCCAGTCCCGAAATGCACGATGTAACTTCTGCCACAAGAAGGGGCATGTCGAAAAGGCTTGTTTCAAGAAGTCAAGGGTGCATTACCAATCGCAGACGACACACCACGTGGAACAACACGAGGAAACTCTGCATTCTGATGATGATCTTTCGGACAAGTCATGGAACCTGCACGAGCTGAATGCAGTACGGGCATCCAGCACGCTGCCAAAGTTCATGGTCACCCTGAAGATCAACAACCGCGAGCTGGAATTGGAGGTTGACTCGGGAGCTGCTTGCTCAATCATTAGCGAAGCCACGTACCGTCGGTTGTGGCCCAAGAACCCTCCAACGTTGAACCAGGACGGGCTGACCCTTCATACTTGGTCAGGCGAGGGTTTACAAGTCCTTGGAACGGCGAACGTGCATGTCAGACATAAATCTAAAGACTACATCTTGCCATTGGTCGTCACCCGCGGAACAGGCTGCAGTCTTCTGGGAAGAAACTGGTTTCAAGACCTCAAGATTCGGGTCAGTGGAATTCACCATCTAGGCACCAAGGACAGCGTTGCGAATATTTTGAAGGCTCATGAGGATGTTTTTGACGCCAACATCAGGGGGCATAGTGGTCCACCAGTAAACCTGGAACTAAAAGAGGGCGCTACTCCTCATTTCCTCAAATCACGACCCGTGCCGTTCGCACTACGTCCGGCGGTAGAGGCCGAATTGAAAAGTCTCGAGGGCCAAGGTATTTTAGAACCAACACAGCATTCCGAGTGGGCTACACCTGTGGTGGTGGTCCGGAAGAAAGACGGGACCATTCGACTATGCGGTGACTATCGAAGTACAGTAAACAAGGAAGCGAAAACAACCGTGTATCCTATGCCAACAATTCCAGAAATCCTAACCAATTGGCAAGGAGGATTGGTATTTTCTACTCTAGACCTCACGCAAGCGTACCAGCAGCTACGGTTGACAAGAGATACAGCTGATCTGTTAACCATTAACACTATAAAAGGCCTATACAGAGTCAAGACGATGCCGTTTGGGATCGCCGCGGCACCAGAGATTTCCCAGCGATTCATGGAAACAGTACTTGCTGGAATTCCGGGGATCGGGGTATACCTCGATGACGTGATCATCAGCGGTGCGACCGCAGCCGAACACCTGACTCGACTGGACACAGTACTAACGCGACTCGCTCAGGCTGGACTTCGACTCAAGAGATGTAAGCGTCGTTTTGCAGTTGAACGAGTAGAATACCTCGGCCACACCATTGATGTTGCTGGAATACACCCGACAGATGAAAAACTGAAAGCCATCAAGGAAAGGCCCGAGCCAACATGCCGAACAACGCTACAATCGTTTCTGGGACTTTTAGCCTTTTACGACCGGTTTTTTGCAAACCGGGCAACAATTGCAAAGGACCTCTATGCAATGCTGGAGAAGGACGTCCCTTGGACATGGCAAGAAAAGCACCGGCAAGCTTTTCGACAGTTGAAGCATGCCATCGCACAGCGAACTGTTCTCGCGCATTACGACGAGAACAAAAGCCTGATTGTGTCATGTGACGCATCACCCTACGCCGTGGGAGCGGTATTAGCTCAACTCGATGCCGATGGCAACGAAGCTCCAATCGTTTTCACCTCGAGAACGCTCGGCAAAGCCGAAAAGAATTACTCACAGTTGGATCGTGAGGGACTGGCAATTGTTTTCGCCATGGACCGTTTTCATCGCTACGTCGCGGGACGTCACGTGACGATTACAACAGACCATCAACCGCTGTTGGGGATCATGGGCCAAAAATCTCCAGTACCAACTGTGCTTTCGCCACGGATGACACGCTGGTGTGTTAAGCTGACCGCTTACGATTATAATCTGATCTACAGGGCAGGAAAACGGAATCAAAACGCCGATGCCTTAAGCAGACTGCCATTGCCGGAAACTGACGACGAGCAACATCCTCCAGGCGATGTCTTGACGTTGGAAGCGCTCACGAAACCTCCCATGACTGCAACAGAACTGGCGGACAACACAGCAAAGGATCCCGTACTTGCTAAGGTGTTCGAAGCGGTCAAACACGGCGAAGTGAGAAAGCTGGACGGTGATCGCTTCGTCGCATACAAGCTCAAGGCAGCAGAATTGTCAGTTCATCGTGGTTGTCTCATCTGGAGATCGCGCGTGGTAATGCCCGCGTCAATGAGATCTGAGGCCATAGCACTTCTACATGCGGGGCACCGGGGCATCGTTGCCATGAAAGCATACGCTCGGAGCTACTTGTGGTGGCCTGGGATCGGCAAAGAGATTCAACTCTGTGTAGCTCAATGTGACACGTGCCAAGTGAACCAGAGAGCACTATCAAAGGCCGAAAACCTAACCTGGGAAAGACCTACGGCACCATGGGACACCATCCATCTAGATTTTGCCGGGCCGATCGAGGGGCAAGTCTACCTTATAATTGTTGACGCGTATTCGAAATGGCTAGAAGTTCGCGCAGTTCGGAATATGGCGTCGTCGACGGTTATTTCAGAACTGCGCAGCGTGTTTGCAACCTTTGGCATACTACGGAAAGTAATGTCCGACAACGGGACCACCTTTGTATCGGAAGAAATTAAGAGCTTTTACTCCTCCCACGGCATCGCAGCGGTCACCAGCGCCCCTTATCACCCCGCAACTAATGGCCAAGCTGAACGAATGGTCCAGCAGTTAAAGAAGGCGTTGGCGAAGGGCGAAAAAGGCACGTTGGTCTGTACGTTGGCACGCTTTTTATACAAGCAGCACACTATCGTACACACAGCGACGGGAAAAACTCCCGCATGGACGCTACTTGGCCGAGAGTTGCCGTCTCCGCTCGAGAGACTCCTCCACGGACCCAACTATGAACCCACGAGTTCGACAGTCTCGGAAGCATTTTTGGTGGGACAAGCAGTGTGGATTCGCAAGTTTCCAAGTGGATGCAAATGGATGGCGGGTACTATCACTAGACGCCTGGGCCCTCGGTTGTGGATGATCGACACCGATCAGGGGCAGACAAGGCGACACATGGAACATATACGACCTAGAAGTTCCATGCCACCGCGCAGAACGACTACTACACCTTCACCTGTGTGGGACTTGGCCATGGAGCCTTGCGAGGTATCAATCACCCCTCAAGGGCCGGCTACTACTCCTACACAACCTACAGGACCTTCATGTTCCACCCAGCCGATCATACGCACCAGCACTCGCGTGCGACGGCCGCAAGAAAGATTCGGTTTCTCAGCCAAGTGAGGGGGAAGTGTCATGTATCAGCTGGCGGCCAAGAGATGGCGTCACCGGGCACACGCGCTTATCCCGCGCTTTTCAAGAGCACGTACCTGGGCACGGGACGGGTGCTCGGGCATTGCAATTCCAGGCGCCATTAAAAGCACATCTGGACGCTCCTCGGTGTCGTGGCTTGAGCTTCGCCCGGGATACATAACAGTAACCAAGGTCACCCCAAGGTCACCCCAAGGTAATGTGACCCCCAAAGCCACGTAACCCCTCCCAAGGTCACCTCAAGATCACGTGACCCCCAGGGTCACGTGACCCCTTCCAATGTCACCTCAAGGTTACGTGACCCCTAAGGTGACCGCCACGTTACTCCCCAAGGTCACGTGACCCCCTCCCCGAGGTCACGTGACCTCCTCCCCCCGAGGTCAGGTGACCCCCCCCGAAGCATATTAAAGAATGAGGGGAGGAGGAGGAGAAGGAGGAGGGATCTACCCTCCCCTCAGTACCCTTCCCTCCTCCTCCTCAAGAGCTGCGCTTCAATTCGGCGTTGCAGGGTGTTGTAAACGGCTTTTTTCTTAACCTCATTGCTTAGTTTCCTCTAGTTGCAAGACACAGTCGTCGGTCTTTACTTACACTTACCTATATAATCAAAATCGAAATGATTAATTGTCAATTTTGCGTGGAGGCATTTAGATCAAGGAGAAGAAAAACGGAGGAGACACGGGTATTTAATGTCGCTGTGTTGAACTTAAGTGCCGTTTTTTTGAGAGGAGGTACAGAATATGCTCGCTGTTTTTATATCACCATGTCAGGCACGTAAAGGCCAATCAAGTAATTCAACTGTTTTTTTCCTAGGCTCCTCGTCTGTGGCTGAACGGCGCAAGGCTTGTGAGTATACGCCAAGAAGCTCGAAAATGATCACGAGCCTACAAAGAGTTTATGTAAATTTAGCGAAGTGTTTTTGCAAGGACGCATATCATCACCTTCGTCGCACGTAACCTTAACGTTTTATGCTGTTTTGTTGTTCATTTCTGTGATTCTTGTGTGCGAAATAGTGAGAAATTTCTTCTGTATTTTCTACTGCCTGTTGAATAAAAACGAACGCAAAAGAACAAGCATTGCATATTTTTTGTGTGTATGAGTCACTTTTGTTGCTTTGCTGGGTTTCTGCTGCTTTGCTACTGGTCTCGCGTTTCAGTGCTGGCTTGTGTGCGTTTCAACGCACATTAACCAGCATTAAAACGCGAAAACCAGACGAAAAGCAGCAGAAGCCTAGCAAAACAACACAACAACCAGGCAAAAAAAAAAACAAAAAAAACTACAATATTTATTTTTTGATTCGAGGTGACGCAAGGTACCAGCCATCCATCCAAGCACAATGGCGCTGCCGTGCGGTTTCGGCTTTGGTTTCGCTGTGCCGCCACGTTGATTTTCGTACAGCCCTACGGATACAGGGAATTCAAATCGCGCTGCGGACTTCCAGGGTTTACCGATTCGCGTTTCATGGGCGGTATTCGCGACTCAACTAACTATAGGTGGCGCCACTCATTTTCCAAAATGGCGGTTATAGTGAGGGTCGGAGATGCGTGCCGCTGTTGAGCCTGTCTAGTGTGCTGGCCTCACTGAGCTACACACATTATTTCTAGTTATACGATAAAGCTAGGATGTTATGAGCGCAGGTCACCTCTTTACCCTGAAAACAAGAACGGTGTTTAGCGTAATATTTACGCAAGGATGCGCGTTTTAATTCCGGAGCGAAACTGAAACTAACCTCTTTTTTGGATTTAACCTCTCAATATAGGTCTTAATTTCGGATTCTTTCATAACTCAAGATGTGTCTCACATCACAATTATTTAGTTAGCGAAGTTGTTCGCGAAAACATTATTTTGTGACATACATGTTCGATCCAGGCTGATATTTGTTGTTGTTGAAAACATCAGTGCTGATATTTGTGCGTTCTCGATGCCTTCTCTTGCTCAGATAATTGTCATGGGAAATAATGAACTACGGACCTTTTAGTGGGTTTTGGGGTATTTAGATGATTAATTGCTTTAACATTATTCCCAGCACAAGAATAAGAGAATAAATCCAATTTTGACAATATGTCCACAAAACGTATAAATTATGAATGAATAATTAACAATTCAAAGATGGAATCCGAGTCAGACAACTGAAGTCTGTGTGTGTGTGTGTGTTTTTTTATAGTATGCGTGACGCATATGACTTTATATTACATCCAGTGTTTGACTGTTTGTTATCTTGATAGCGATGTCAGAGGTTTTCATTTGCTAAAAAGAAAACAAAATTGAGGGCATACATTGCCGCGATTTCTATTAATAATAATAATATTAAATTCGGATATTTTAGTACGTAATTTTTCAAGCTCTAATATAATTTGTTACTTATGGTCTAATTTCAAACGCGCGAACAAATATGACAATCAAAAGTGTGCTAATTCTCATCACTGGTGCCAATTGCAACATTTTTAATTACAAAGTTATAAAATAAAATAGTCTAAAATCAATGAAAACATTCTAGCTAGAGTGAAAAATCTATGTAAAATTACATTAATTGTGTGTAAAGTATATTTTGCTATCAAAGTCGTGACTTCTGACAATCGGGGAAACGTCCAAAGTCGTTGCGAATATCCTTCCAAACTAAATGCCCAAAAGTGAAAAAAAAAACAAAAAAAAAACAATACAAATAAAAAAATAAAACACTTTTTAATTATTAATCTTTTCATAACATTTAGTTACTTTCATTTTCACGCTCCGTCGTTTTGCGAATCTCAGCCTTTCCAGTTCGAAGAAAAACTTTATTGGAAACCAGTTGTTGCACTTATTCAGTGCATGTGCGGCTGACTCCCGTCCAGGCCTTGCTGGGCAAGTGTGTCAGCCGCATACTGGATGGCCCACTTTTGGACTCGCTCGTCAGGTTGGGCAAAGGCAGCCAGCATCTCCCCCTCAGTGGTCAGCGGATATTTTTTCCTGGATTTTATACACTCGAACATTATATGTTTGAAAGTTCCTACTTTCACTTTGCATGCGTTGCATATATATGTTCCTTTTGAAACTCTGGTCTAATGATGTTCATCATTTTGGGTGTTGGGATTGTTTTAGTCTGTAACATTCTGAGTAAAACGCCTTCTCTTCTACTGAGAGTTTTATGTGGTGGAGCGTAGACTCTCCTATTTAATTTGAAGCCTCTAGCGATTTCTTGAAAAGTTTGTGGAGTTTCGCTTTCTTCTACCCCTTCCCCTGTAGACGCCTGACTTATTCCGCGGCTCAGTTTCCTCGCGGTTTTGTCTGCGCGCACGTTAAGGTTAAGCAGGTTTTCGTCCTCGTTCAGATCAATGTGTGCTGGGAACCAATGTATGGTTATTCGTTCCGAGTTCCCGCTTGTTTTCCTAAGGATTTTAGTCGTTCTTTTGTGTACGTAGTTTTTTTATATAGTTGCTAATAGCCGTTTTCGAGTCGCAGAAGATGTGGCTGCAGTTTTTGCAGTTCGCTGCTATGGCGATGCCCTTCTCCTCTGCTTCTTCTATTGAGGCGTTTCTAACACTAATGGCACTTATAGCGTTGCCTTCTGTATCTATTGGTACTGCTACTTTGTGTCCGAGCTTTTTATTGTCGTAACAAGCAGCATCTACAAAGAGTACATCTTTTCTTTTACCGTAGCTCTTTAGCAGAGCTCTGGCTCTAGCTTTTCTTCGTTCCTCGTCATGATTCGGGTCCATGTCCTTTGGAATTGGCAGTATCTTGATTCTCTCATATGCATTTTTCGGCAGCGTCTCTTTCTCGCATTGACCATCTTTAGCTGTTAGTCCTAGTTCTTTTAGGATATCCCTTCCGGTTTTGGTCCATGCTAGTCTGTTGTATTGAGCTCGCTTCTGTGCCTGAATTCTTTCCTCAACATGGTTGTGTATTCCTAGGCGGTTCAGTAGTTTTGGGTATTCCTAGTGTTGATCTAGGAATACCCAAAACTCGTAGTTTTGGGTAATCCTAGTGTTGATCTATATATTGCTCGCACTTTGGCATTTGGTCTTTCCAGTTCGTTTTTTTTTCTATTTAGCTAATGGAGTCAAGTATTTTGAGTGTGAGATGACGAATGCATGCATGCACGAGTTTCAAGAGATTTTCCTCTTTCATCCCTGCGTGTTTGTTTGCGATTCTTTTGATCATTCTATGTGCGTTGCTGACTCTGCTAAGGAGAGTTTCTAGCATGGTCTTGTTTCCTCTGTCGCGCTGGATGTGCATTCCTAGGATTTTGACTTTTGGCACTGCAGGTACTTGGGTTCCGTCTTCTGTGTATATTTTAACCTTTACAGTTTCCTGTTCCTCCTTTTTCCAATTCCTGCTGTTTTTAAGAATCACAAGCTCGGATTTGTTTGGCGCGCACTTGAGCCCCGATGGTTTGAGGTACCTTTATGTGGCGATCATAGCGGTTTGAAGTGCCTTCCTTACATCTTCTTCGCTCTCTTGTTCCGTCCATATAGTGATATCATCTGCGTATATACTAAAACTAATACCTTCCACCTGTTCAAGTTCTCTCGCCAGTCTTATCATAGAAATGTTAAAAGGGACCGGCGAGATTACTGAACCCTGTGGTGTGCCTTTGTTTCCTAGTTTTATGCCTTCGGTTGAAAGTTCGCCTACCTTCAATGTGGCTTCTCTGTTAGAAAGAAAGCTGCATGCAAACTTATGCAGTTTCTCGCCCAGGTTCAGTGCGCTTATGGAGTCGAGTATGAAATCGTATGTTATGTTGTCAAAGGCTCCAGCTAAGTCCAGTGGTAGTATAGCTCTGCATTTGTTTTTGCTTTTATAGTCTATCATCTGTTCCTTGATTTGCCTTAGGGCATCTATGGTGGAGAGCTTGCTTCTGTATCCGATCATGCCCATGAGATAATATTCTTTTTCTTTCAGATATCTGTTTAGTCTGTTTAGAATAGCATGCTCCATCACTTTTCCTAAGCACGAAGTGGTATCGGGCGCAAGTTATTGAGACTTAGCTCCTTGCCTGGTTTGGGTATTAGTATCGTGTTGGAGGTCTTCCATCGTTTTGGTATCGTTCCTTCCCTCCAGTGTTTGTTGAAGAGCTCCGTGATCGCTTGGACCGAATTGTCGACTAAGTTTTTGAGTGTTTTGTTGGAGATTTTATCGGGCCCTGCTGCTGATCGCGTGTTGAGATTCACCAGTACCGTTCGCACTTCAAAGGTAGAGAATTCGCTTTCTAAGTCTGTTCCTGTTCCCAAAATACCTCCGTTCTTGGCATGTTCTTTCTGTTCCTAGATACGTTTTTGCGCATTTCAGCACGAGTTCCTCTTCCCCTATTTCTTTAAGTGCTTCGTTTACTAGTGTTGTGAGCCTGGTGTGTTGTTCTGTTTTGGTCTTCTCCGGGTTTAGTAGATGCTTGGGTAGCCTCCATGCGCTAGCGGTATGCAGATTGCTTTCTACCCGGCTACATGTTTGGTGCCATTTTTGGCTGCTGAGATGCTGGCAGTGAGTTTCTATCTTGATGTTTAGCCTGGCTATTCTTGCCCTTAGCTTCCTGTTGAGTCTTTTTCCCTTCCATCTGCCTGCTTGCACGTCTGCTCACTGCAGCACGTTCCGTTGCCGTTGCAAGCCGGTGAAACAGTAGTGAGTTTTAGTATTGCGTATACGAGCGAATGCAAGCGCTGTGTATTTGCCATAGCTTTGCGTGTTCGACACTGCACGTGCGCGGAGCCCAAAATCGCGGTCTGGATGGCGCATGGCGATGAGGCGCACGCATAACGTGAGGCACAAATCTAACGCAAACGCACAACGCTTTCGTTTGCTTCAATGCGCAATACTAAAACTGTCCAGTAAGGTAAAATCCCATACCGGCTGCAGCACTACTTAGGGACGGTGAAGAGTGTTGTTTGCATTCAGGAATGACATTTCGCCAGCCATGATCGTGAGCAGTTCCGCCATGCCCGCTGAGCAGGAGAATCGGGGGACCCTCACTAGAGCGCTTCCCGTTTCCGCCGCGGGAGGGCGAGCGTCGAGCTGGAGACGTGAATAGGAAGTTGCACTCCTATGGTTAGGGTTCGTGTTTAAAACTGAATCCGATACACTCTAAAAAAAAAAAGGAGTAGTATTTTTTTTTTTAGAGGAGGAACGCCCGTGTCACGTATGTTCCTTTAGACTTGAAAAATTGGGAACAGCGCGCAAAAAAGACGAGGACAACGAGAGTAGAGCACAGGACAAGCGCTGACTATCAACTGAAGTTTTATTAAAAACGGCTCAAACAAGAAAACACCACAAAGCCAACCAACGCCGAAACAGCCAATGGCGTGTCGCTCACCGTGCATCTATAAAATCGATCTCTTTTTTGTGAAGATAAACCGAAGGCTGGCTGACGCAGTGCCCCGAGCCAGCTTTTTCGATAGCATGCGCCTCCAGCACCTCTCCGCACTTTTGCTCGCCCCCTGCCAATGATAATGGTATCTTTGAAGACGGGGTGACACAAGCAGTCTCTGCAGTGTACGCATAAGTGTCCTCCTGTCATTGACCGCAGGGAAAGGGCATGTTCACGCATTCTCTCACTGACGCAGCGTCCCTATTGTCCTATTTAAACCCGGCCGCATGACAATGGGATTTTGTTGATGACACCTACCACGCAATCCACGAACTTGTTGACATGTTTAACCGTACATGACCTCTTGTTACTGTTTGCCTGGTTTACGCGCGGGCAAAGTTGTGCTAATTTGCGAGGCGCCGAAAAAAACATTGGCATATTGAACCGGTTAGCCACTTTTTTTCTAAATTATGTGAAACCTCTGAGGCCTTTGTTTATGCTTTACTTTTGGTTCCTGAGAACCACTCTAGACTTTTTTCAAGAGTGTCTGAGAGACACCAAGCAAAACGGACAGGGGAACGTTGCTCCCCCAAAAGGAGAGGAAAAGTTCCTCCGCTAAAAAGGGACGACAGTTGCCACCTATTTTCGGCTAAGGAGGAAAAGTTGCTCCCCTACAAAGGGAGGAAAGGAAACTTCCTCCCCTCGTGTGACGACACGCCATTTTATTTCTTTTCAAATTTGGGGAATGTAGTTTGAAATCGGGGATTGTACTGTCCTCAGAAAATACGGGAAAAATATTTGTAAAGTACTACATGCTCAGAGAATGTACTTTAAGTAAAGTACGAGTATTCTAAACACTAGCTCTTAAAGTAGTACTTTAAGTATCATGTTCCCAAAACTGCTTGTTTATTATTATTTTTATGTAAACACGTTGGGGGAATTAATAAAATTTTTTTAACAATCTCCGAATCTGGGAGACCTTCATATTCCGAGTCTTTGGAGGAAAGACAACGCAAAGAGGTCACCTTTGCTTTGCCGTTTAGTACGCGAATCTTCAAGGTATACAGCACAAACTACAGGAGCACCCAGCGCTTAAGTCGGGGGGAGGGGGGGGGGGGGGGGAGGGTCTCAGGGGGCCTCGGACCCCCTAGTGAGTTTAAAGGATGGTCTGGGACCCTCCTCCACAGCCCCAACATTAGTGAAATCAAAATCATATATTGCAATAAAATAGCTTGTTTTCAGGGATGTGACATTTGGGGGTTGCAGATACAGCGTGGGTAGAGTCAGCAGTGTTTTTTTTTTTTTTTCTTTATGTGCATCTAGCATCCAGTACATCTCGTCAAAACCTCCCCCCCCCCCCCCCCCCCCCCCCCCCCTTTCCTTCCCGTAGGCAGTGCCCTCAACTTACGGGAGACTTTAACTGGGAGCACCGCATGTGCTTCAGAGCGGGTGCAGCATTTGGTTACTTCCTTTGAGTGAGGAAGCAATGCGTACACTTCCTGTAGTGGGCGAAAGTTCATATGTTGGGGAGAAGTGAGGATAAGCCCCTTCTTCAAATGCGTCAAGTCTCCTTAAAGGGCCCATGAAACGAATTTTGGGCTGGGAATAAATCACTTTATATTGGGATTTTACTAATAGCACATCGTTCAGAGGGCCAAAACAAAAAAAGTACGAAGTCAAAAGCCTGACCTTCGGTACGAAAGTTTGAAAACACAGCGGACTATTTCGTACCTCCTCCCCTTAGTAAGCTCTCTGCCTTTTCACAGTGACACATCCGCGGACCTCTCAGCGCGTCACCGGGCCCAAACGCACGTCACACGGCACCGGGCCTCACTTAATAATTCCTTCGCTCCTAAGCTGACATTGTAGTGAAAGCTACGCGCTTGCCGGACCAATCAGCCGCCTCCCTTTCATCACCTTACCTCATTCTCTGCACGCGGGTATACGCGAGAGAGCGTGATCACGTGGCAAAAGTGTGGCTGGCCCAACAAGCACGTAGCTTCCACAACACTCTCAGCTTCGGGGTGAACGAGGTGGGGAAAGCAACTTTTGTCTGAATTTTGAGGGACGGGCTAATCTTCTTGGGGGAGAATGGCTGTGCCCGAGTACAGAAACGAGATTACGAGCAAAAGGGGACTCCACCCTTTCCGTGTTCTTGAACTGCTTGGTAGAATGCGCGATTTATGAGTTGAGGAGGAAAGCTAAACAGGAAAAAGTTGGAAAAGCTAGGGTGCCTTCATGTGAGCAAAGCGCACATGAAGGCACCCTAGGAAAAGCGTTTCATGACTCCTTTAAGCTTCGGGACGCCAAGAAAGGTCGGTCGTCGGCGCTAATCCAGCAGGCCTCACTTGCAAAATCTCCACTCCCCGCGCCTCGTAGCAGTGTTGTGGCAGTGGGGGGGGCTCGTGAAAATTTGAGGGGGTTTCGGAACCGCCAAGCTGCTACCACTGCCTACGCCACACGCTTTGTCCTTGTCTTGTCGCGCTGTTTTAAACCAATGTGCTCAATAACAAACTAGCCCAAACATATCTTTCAGCATGCTTCCCGCTCTGAAAATATAAACTGATCTTGCAACATCGTATTTCTTTTTGTGCAGGAGTGTATGTTGATAAACAACGTACCACTAAATTCGAAAGTAATTTGTAATTTAAGTGGAAGTTACCCGGAAAAAGTAATTAAAGTAAACTACTAATTATCGAAATAAAAATCTAATTGAAAGTTACTTAACTGCCTAGAAAAGTAGTTAAAGGGGCACTGACACCCCAAGGGTCGCATTTTTTTTATTGACTAAAACGATGCAAGTTGTAGTCACAGACACGCAAAAATATACCGCATCGCGGAAAAAAAACTTCCTACGCGCGCGCGCGCCTTTCTTTCCCGCTTTTTACTTCCTCGCTTCTTTTGATCTGTGACGTCAAAAATCATGAAATTTAGAAGCTTTTAGGCAACATGTTTGTAACATTTAATAACGGCAGTCGTAAAACTTTTTAACGCAATTGCGAACGCACTACGGCCCTTCTTTTTGAAATGCCAAAAATCGGAGTCCGGTGAGATGCCGCCCCCTGGATTTGTTTCCTCCATCGGAAAACATGCCGCCTGTGCAGGCGGCACCACTCGCACGGAATAAAACCGCTTTTTTCCGATCCGCCGGCGCCCTTATCTCCCGGTCCTCTCCTCCTCGCTTCGGGTCGAGGTAACAAGTTGGAGCACGGAGTCGTGAAAGAATGTGGACTCACAGGACTCTGCAATATTTGACGTCAACGCACTGACGCGGATTGCGCAGGAACTTTGAATTCGGCCTTTGGAAATTGTTTTTTTACTTCACAAATACTGAATTCTCAAGTTTCGGATTTTGAGGGTAATGTCCCGGCATCGTTTTCAATCATTTCGGATAATAAAAAAAAATATGATTTTGATGTGTCAGTGCCCCTTTAAACTACAGTAATTTGAGTAGAGTAGTTGAACTACGTACAAGTCTGGTGGGATGCTTGGCCCTTCGGAAGCCGATGATGTCGTGGGCAAGTGACAGGAGCAACAGACATTCCGAAGTGCACTGCGCTCTTCGACAGCCGATTTCGAAGTGCTCGCCAGAGTCAAAGATTTGGAACGAAAAATAGTCATTCGTTCGAATACAAGCATGCAATTATCATTTACAAGTTCAGCTGATCCTATTCCACTTATTTTTTGACGCTTTCTGTATATTTTAAATTTCGATTCAGTACCCCGTTAAGAACCAAGCGAGCATAGTTTTACACTAATTAATGTTGCATCAGTCTGTTGGTACCAGCAACCATCACAAAGTGTCTTCTTGCCTATCTGTACAGCGCCGTTCACATATATGCGACCGAGAGAGACCAGATTGTTTTTTAAGCCTCTTGCCACGTCTTAGGACCGGATGCGCCGCAGCGGAGCTGGTCCAAAAGGCTTTAAAACCGGCCTGGTCTCTCTCGGTCGCAAGAGTGTGAACGGGCCTTTAGGCACCTGACAAGTATATATTGTCACGAGTAAAACTAGCGGACGAGTGAAAAACTGAAAATAAACGTATAATGAGGCAAACTTGTGCCAACAAACATTAAAAAAATGAATTCAAAGGTACCAGTATTTTGAGTTGCCGATGCAACCACCGCGAAGTAGCCAGTTACCGCTGCTTTTATACACGCGGTAACTTGGGGAATTTTCTGAACCAGAACACACGAAGACAGTTTTAAGGGGGACACTGGCTAGATTTACCTACTGAACTACTCAAGTAATCGGAATGAAATTTTGCAGGGGAGTGTTAGCATGATCATAAGATGTATGTGTATTGTGCAAACTTTCAGCACTCTAGGACAATTTTACATACCTCCATAAGATGTGTCAATCTTGGTTAAGAAATCTATGATATGATAATGAAGCTATTAAGCACCATTTTGACTGCTTCAATATAGGGGGGGGTGGCACTTCGGGCTATCTATTATTAATGCGAAAGCATTAACTGTCTTATGAAGCGAGCTGATGCCATCAGTTTGAAGTGCGAAAACGGCACCTAGTTTCCTTCGGTTCCATTGGCTGGCACACGTCGACGGGGCTCCCATTGGCCACTGCGCTCGTCAATTTCCATGACCGATCACCCCATGGCGCTGCGTGTCCATCAGCGCGGCGTTAACGCAGAGCGTCCAAGGTCACCATGCCCAGAGGCACACATATGCTGACCGGCGACGAAAAGTATGCAGCAGACCAAAAAAATGTTCGGCCTTTCCACTCGGGTGGAAGGAAGACCAGCAAAGCTGTACTACGGTCAGACAACCTCAAGGACGACTTTTTCAACGACCTCAAGGACGACTTCTAAGACGACCTCGATAACACCTAAAGGACGACCTCAGGGACGACATCTGGACAAACCAAAGGACGACGCCTAGGATGACCTGCGGGACGTCTAGGACGATTTCAAAGACATCTAGGACGGCCTCAAGGACGATCTCAAGAATTACTTCTAGGACGACTCCAAGGACGACCTTGAGGACGACATCTAGGACAACGCCTAGAGAAATTCAGCCTTTCCACTCGGGTGGTTATCATTTGAGCCCGTTCTCGTTTCGCCCTTCTCAGTTGGACCTTCTCAAAACAACCATTCTCAAAAAGATCTCGCTTTGACCCGTCGCATTTGGCACTTTCCCGTTTCGTCTTTCGCATTCCAAACCTCCTTATTTGGGCCCGTTCTCGTGTTGCCCTTCTCACCTGGTCCTTTTGAAGACAGCCATCCTCAAAAATATCTCGCTTTGACCTGTCGCACTTAACTCTTTCCATACCAAAATCTTTTTTTTGGGAGGGGGGGGCGGTACTATTAATAAATACCGTATTTACTCGCACAATGAACACACTCGCGTAATCAACGCACCCCCCAAGTCGGCTCTCAAAAATTTCGACTTTTTTTTCACTCGCGTAATAAACGCACCCCCAACTCGGACGTCAAAATTTTGCCGCCCTCCCCCCACCAGAGGTCGACATTTCAGGTCACCCTCACACACCCTCACCCTCACAGCCACACTCACCTAAGCCCCTCACTCACCCTCACCCTCAGAGCTACACTCACCTTCAGCCCCTCACTCACCCTCACCCTCACAGTCACACTCACCTTCAGCACTTCACTCACCCTCACTGAACCTCACGCCCGTCACCGCCCTCACTCACTCATGGCCCTCATGCCACTCACCGCCCTCACGCCACTCACCGCCCTCACGGCCCTCACGCACTCATAGCCCTCACCGCCCTTACGCCACTCACCGCCCTCACGCCACTCACCGCCCTCACGCACTCATGGCCCTCACGCCACTCAGGCCAGCTTCAGATGGGGCAATTTCGCCCAGAAACTTTACGTCGCAACACCAGCAACACACGCCGCCCACGATCACACGCAGCAACCAATTCCTGCAATTTGCCATCGTCATCATAAAATTTTATTTTTCTTGCACTATTTAGACACAATTACGCGTTATAAACGTGTTTTTATGCATTTAAATCTCGTTAAGAATACTAATGCACCTTTCTGAAACAGTTTATTTCCAAAAAAACGATCGATTTCAAACGAGAACCAAGTCTTTCGGTGTCATCATCACCGGCACGAGGTATCACGTTAAAATTTTGCGTCCCTGATTAGATGCAGCCGCTTCAAACGTATTCGAATTGCTCCGAGTTGCTTGCTTATTTCGAGCCGGACCCGATCTCAACAATTGGTGTCGATTTAGGGGAAGCGAGAGAACAACCCGCCATGAACACCAAAATTGCCGAGAAAGATGCTCGATCTGAAGGGGGCCTCACGCACTCACCGCCCTCACACCACCTCATGCACTCACCGCCCTCACGCCTCTCATGCCACTCACTGCCCTCACGCACTCATGGCCCTCACACCCCTCACGCACTCACCGCCCTCACACCACTCACGCACTCATGGCCCTCACTCCACTCACCGCCCTCACGCCCCTCACGCACTCATGGCCCTCATACCCTTTACCGCCCTCACCGCCCTCATGGCCCTCACGACCCTCACCGCCATCACCGCCCCCACGGCCCTCACTCACCCTCACACTCATGAATTTTCCTGGTTCAGAAACTCACTCACCCTCACCTCACCTGTGAAGGTGAGGGTGAGTGAGGGTGAGTGAGGGCCCTCATGAGTGAGGTTTGCCGAGGTATGCCCCCCACACGCGCGAAATGAACGCACTTTTCATCCTAGTGCAGCGAGGTCGCGAATGCATGGGCAGCCTGGGCGAACAAAACGCCTTGCAAGAGGCGTTAAAAAAACTCACAAAGATCCGACAAAAGCAAAAAAAAACATGGAGCTTTTTTTTTTTGTTTTTGTTTTTTGCACAGCGCAGTCTGGACTTGGTTTTCGCACGTTGCCGCGCGCAAGGAGGTAAGAAAGAGAAGCGGAGAACTGCTCTAAGCGAACGAAACAGCTTGGGAAAGGCGGCAAAAAGAAAAAAAACAAAAAAAAAACACGGAACCAAGAGAAAACAAAAAAAAGCTTTTTTTTCTTTTTTTTTTTTTTTAACAGCGCAGTTTGGTTGCGGGGGTCGCGCGCCGCGCGCAAGGAGGTAAGAAAGAGGAGCGGAGAAGCCCTCTAAGCAAACGAAACAGCTTGCGAAAGGCGACAAAAAGAAAAAAAAAAAGAACAACCCATGGAACTGAAAAAAAAAAGAAAAGAAAAAGAGGAGTTTTTTTTTTTTTTTTTCTTTTTGCACAGCGCAGTTTGGTTCCGGGGCGTCGGGGAGTCGTGCGTCGCGCGCAAGGAGATAAGAAAGATTAGCGGAGAGCCCTTGGCTAAGCAACCCCTAGGCAAACAAAACAGCTTGCGAAAGGCGGCAAAAAAAGAAAAAAAAAACCAAGGAACTAAGAGAACAAGAAAACAGCGTTTTTTTGCACAGCTTAGTTTGGTTACGGGGTCGGGCGCGCGCGCAAAGAGATAAGAAGTTACTTTGATTTTTCAGGATAAAAGGTCCGTTCATTATGCGAGTAAATACGGACGCAAAACTTTTACTTCGCGTAATGAACGCCCCCAACTTTGCATCGATTTTTCGAAAAAAAGTGCGTTCATTCTGCGAGTAAATACGGTACATTGATATATTTTGTGCTTGCATGTGTGTGTGCCACGCTACAGGCATACTCTCTCTGCTAAGGATTTTAGCAGTGCGTCGAGATCATCGTGAAACGCTACTAGCTGACATTAAAACAGACAAACTATTTATCGCAGCCAGACCATATTCCGAGATGTCACGTTGTTTGAGGTCTCTCGACTTGGGGCAAATGGGGGTCTGCGAAGGCATCCTAGGGGTCCGCAAAGCCCAGTCAAGCACGGCAATATTAGTTGTCTTTCTTCATTAATTAAATCATTATCATGATAGCCTATACCTTTCTATTCCCCTCACCCCGAACGGGGTCCTCCATCATCTCCGCCTTTCTACAAGGGGTTCGCGAAACATCAGTGGTTAAAAACCACTGCTATTATATATACTATTTCTGTTCAAACGAAGTTTCCAAATTAAATATTCAGCGCTTTTTTGTTTGCTTAGAGAAAGGGAAGCAGGCATCATTGTACGATTCTCAGCGCATACCTCTACACATAACATATATCTGGTGATATGCGAGGCCCAAGCCAGGTAAGGCTCATCAACAAAGCCGCGAAGGCATAACGTTACAAGCACGCCGAACTAGTCGTAGCGCGAACGGGCGAAATGAGAATGGGTCCAGTTGCGAAAAATACAATTTGGATCTTATGAGAAGGTTCAAACAAGGCGGACCAAATAAAAATGGGACGAAATGTGCACGGTCAAAATGTGAATGGGACGTTTTCAGATAATGGGAAAAATGAGAATGGGCCCAATTGCGAAAACACGATTCGGATCTTGTGAGAAGGTTTAAGCGAGGACCAAATGAGAATGAGATGAAATGTGCAAGGTTCAAATGCGAATGGGACTTTTTGAGATACACCCTTCCACTCTGGTGAAAACTAGAGTGAAAGGCGGGAAAGGTTGCCGCAATCTATGAGCAAGGCAGGCAAGCCGATTGTCTGGTTGCCGCCGTCACTCATAGATAGCGATAGCTGTCCAATTTTGCGTCGACATTTCTTTGCGGGCGACACGATCCTGGGAAAACTAGCCCTTAACAGCTCCGCTGTAAAAATGTGTGGACGAGAGGCTTGCATGCTTTCGCATTCAAAACTCGTAAGGAATGCTTAGGTGTACCTAAATCTTTTTTTATAACTGAAATGTAAATATTTCTGGAAGTTATTACCTCGAAATATGAAATGCATATCTGTCCTACCGTAAGATACCAAGCAAGCGCCCACTCAAAATTTGAAGATAATCACGAAAAAATAGGGGATGGGCACCCATGTGAGGTCATCAATTCACATATATATGTACTTCGCATATTTTTTTTCAGGCGTTTCACATTTCGGGGGTGTGCGCTTAGTGTGGAAGGGGCAGATGTACGGTATTCTACGGTACGTAAATTTTTGAAAAGTTTTTCCCCGAAAACCTAAACTTTAAAAAAAAAAAAGTGTAAATAGCCTGTTCTTTTTCAGCAAATTTCAGTTCAGAAACATCTTGACTGTAGTATCAGACCTTCAAACAAGATTTCTGTGAGAATCGGCCCCGCCATCGCCGTGAATGGATGCGGAAACGGGACCAAGTTTCGTTTTCTTTTCTTTGCATGTTTGCGTTTGCACGTGTGCCCCTGTGTGTTGATGGACTGGCGGCGCTCGCGCAGGCTGGCGCAAGGACATTTTAGAAATGATGAAGAGGAAAGGAGAGCATGTGTGGTGACCTTTTGCAAGGATTCGGAAAATAGCTTCGCTTGTAAATAGACGCCTTTTCCTTTCCCTTATCTGCAGTCCTGGCTCTTTTACTTTTCCATCAGCGACTATCAGCTGCCTCCGTCGTCGAGTCCCGGCACAATCTTGAAGAACATCTTCACTATTCCTTCAGATCAAATTTCCAGCAAAAAGTGGAACTGAGAAAAATTTAACAATGTGTTGAAAATAAATTATATGAACGTCACTATTTGGCAAATAGTTATCAAATTCAGTGCAAGGGAGTATAATTATTTTTAAAACCAAAAATCTCAAATTAAAAAAAAAAAAAAATTTTTCAAGAAATCTTAAATTTAGGCCCGTCCCCCTTCAATGAGCTGGGGCTTTTCAAAACGGTACAAAATTATAAAAGCAGCGGGTTCAATGGGGGCCGAACCCTGTTCGTTTGCATGGCAGGTGCATGTGTTGGCAACTCTGCCAGGCATGTGCAATGTGTCTTACCTGTACAAGAATTATAGTTAAAAAAGTTTGACTCCTCGCAGAGCATTACTAATTTTCCCCTGTGTGTGGAGTTAAGATGTATGTAGGTGCATTTTAGATTAGATGAGTTATCTTATAAAGAAGTACAGGCTTCAAACATGCCTTCTTTCTCAGACAATAAAATCTTGTAATAACTACTTGAAAAGGCATATGAACAATGCACAAAACTTGCTTTTTTTTCTTGAAGTAAAAATAAGTATAGTAGCATATTACACACTATTATCGCATTTACGGAATCAAGTATATTACACACTAACTACATTGACAGAATGTAACAAACATGGAAAACATTCAACCACATACAGAACACATTTATTCTGGGTTCCACAAACACACATACAAACTGCTTCAACATCACTCAAGAGACAAATGATTGAGGTGACTTCATTCACTCTAAAACAATGCCATTTGAAAGTGACAATGATGAACACAAAAACAGCAACTGCAACGATCGCAGTGGCAACTGATGCTATCGGTTGAAGTCGACAAACTGCTTGAGCCTCCTCCTCTGCTCCTCGGCAAGATTCAAGCCCCTGGAAAGACGTTGAGGAACGAAAGAGTGAGTGCGGTGCTTTAGAACAGCCTTATGCAGCACCAACCACACACCTAACTGTCCACAAATCATAGTTCTCTTGCTACCGCGTCAGTTTTCCAAGAATAACCGAGTTAGAAGTTGATCGCAATAATCGTGCTAAAGGGACAACTAGGTTTGTCTACATTGACGTGCGTGGTTCGGGCAGTCCAGGTTTTTGGTGCTCGTTTACGGCCGTTCTTTGTCGGAGAGAAATCGACAGCTGCGCTGTTGGACAGAAGTCTGACCTGTCGGAGCGGGTGGTGCGTCAATGGCATCTGCGGCAGCAAGGGACCTTCTAACTGCAATGGATACGAAGAGGTTTCTGGAGACTAAAGTGTGGATGGGATCGGATGCTTTCTGGAGTTAAAGGCCAAGCTTGCTACGTACGTCGCAAAAATGTGCGATCGGTTCGCGATCACTGAGCAACTGAGGAAGGTGCGGTCGATGCAGCCGTTTGCGAAGTACGAAGTTTCGTTGGAGACGGTGCCGACGACGTGCTTAGGGAACGTAGTGGTGATGACAACTGGGGGAATGACAGCACGACAGCACCAGCGCGGACGATTAATGATCTACACCAGGGGTGCTCAAACTTTTTTTGTCCCAGGGAACCCCAGGAAGCCTCAAAAGGTCCTAAGGTACCCCCACCCCCTCCCTTCGTTGCCAACCGAAAATGCCGGGCAATAAACACATTTAGATAGTGAACAATAGAGTAACACAAAATGGAGGACTACAAACAAAATGAGAAGGCAGAGGGGTTAACCTGGGGCACAATGCGAAATATATTAGTGCGAAGGGTGAGGGTGCTTTGCATGCAACGCGAGCTTGATCCATGGCTCAGTCCGTAGAAGGTTAAACTAGGGGAGGAGGGGGGCCACTGCAATTTCAATACTCGCACAACCCATGAGACAAGCTCGCGGAACCCGTGTTCAGCGGAACTCAGTTTGAGAACCCCAGGTCTACACGGTCAAATGCCTGTGCAGTCAAACCAGACTATATCGAACCCATTTCCATAGAATTATTCTTATATCGAATAATCCTTGTGCACAGTAACGTTACAGTGATAATATACAGCAAAAACAATGGTTGCATCGAACAAAAATAGCAGCCGCTACCGATATATCGAACTGCCAAGAGCGCCGTTTCGCTCTGCAAGTTGGCTTCCCCCAACGCGCACGGGCGCATTGGGAGAAAACCAGCTTGCAGAGCACGCTGGCTTTTCTTTTTTTCCCGGGCAGCCGCGTCGATTGCCCGGAAGAAAAAAAAAAAATCTTTTGCGGAGGGAGCGGGGAGAGGGTGCTCCGTGCTCCCTCTCCCCGCTCCGTCCGCAAGAGAGAATTTTATCAAACAATTACCGCAACCGCCCCTAAAAGCTGGTTTTCCCCCAATGCTGCCACTGGCGTTGGGGAAAAGCCAACTTGCAGAGCAAAACGGCGCTCTCCAGGATAATGTGCTCCTGCTCGGGCGTGAACCGTGCTCCCAGTATAGTTCAGCGCTAATATAGAAAGCAGTGGCCTCAGCATTTTCGAGTCCGTCGATAGCGTAGAAAAATATCCTTATGACGGATGCAATGAAGAAGAAGCAGACAATGCAAGTCTATTTCATTGTGTAATATGTCAGCAGAAAGTGTATTTTTGAGAATCACATTCATTAAAACTTTTATATCGAATTAACCGCTATATCGAACTGGTAGACGTTCTCTTGCGAATTCGATATAAACGGGTTTGACTGTATAACAAGATTTTTGGAACCAGTGAAAATTTTTGTTGTACATGTAACTTCGTTGTACTAGTTGAGCACGAAAAATCAATCGCACCAAACCGAATTCGTGCTACCGCATATTGACGTACCTGCACGACATTCGAGGTGTTTAATAAAGGGGGGGGGGAGGCTGACTTACAATCGGGTAAATACTGTACTTGGAATGTGAATGTGTAGTGCAAAGTCTTACAAGCACACATTACAGTCGCACCCTTACCCCAGATGCTTGTTGAACGTGCATGCGATCTGGTAGAGCCCCGAAGACAATGACGCTGCCAGCGACCTTCGCAGCAACACTTCGCGACTCGTACCAGCGTTGGCTGTTCGCCGTAAACTGGCACAGCGCTTCAGGTGCTTCTCCAACACCTGCCAATACACGATAAGCAACTGACAATTAATTAAATGATGGACACACTCAACATAGATGTGATGGCGGGCGACGTCACAATTTGAAGAACTGCGCACAAAAAAAGGCTCAAACTTATGCCTAACTGGGTTGCCTGGATCATAACTGGCACTTCTTATTTTTATACACAAAGTATGAAAATTCAAAGATAATAAAACACCATAAAACCTAAAATCAAATCTTTTTTGCAAAATACTGCCATTTTTCTATTTGTATTTTCTCTTAAAGGACAGATGCAAAGAAAAAAAACTTTTTTTAAACAGGCTAGATAAAAAAAGAATATTATAAAACAAATGTACAACGAAGAATAAAATTTATGGTGCAGAACAAATTTGCAGTTGGTGTCCGCGGTGGTCACGTGGTAGGCCTGTGCACCGCCGCCGCAAAGTCATGCCGCCGCCGCACGCTGAGCGTGGTACGACACCGGTTCAACGCGTTTCTCAACATCGCCACCGCCACCGCCGCTCAAGTTCGTCTGCTTCGTGATCGGCGCACAGGTCTATCACGTGTGCTTGCGCTTTTGCAGGAGTTTCCTTTGGGCTCTAAAAGTTACTTATTAACATTTGTTTTTTGTTATACTTCAAACAAAGATGAATAAGTTACTTTTAGAGGCCATAGGAAACTTCCAAAAAAGCACAAGCACCACGTGACAAATACAGACATGTCACGTGAACAATAAAGACCACTTATCTGCGGCACCCGCAGGCGCCAAATACAAATTCGTATCGCGCCGTAAATATAGCTCTAAAATGTTTTCCTTTTTCATTGTAAATTCGTTTTATGACCTTTTCCCAACCAAGATGTTAAAAAAAATGTTTTTTTTTCCTTTAAAAAAAGCACTAAACCCGTTTTTGCAACATTCTATTTATGGTCATAGCTAGTGATGGACCGAATCTGCTGAACTTCAGATTCACCGAAGTTCAGCACATGCCGAACTTCTGAAAAAAGTTAGGTGAAAATTGGGCAAATATCTGTGCACACGCGAGAACGTGCCGGGGCCATGGATCGCAAATGGATGCCGTGTGGTTACTATCGTACATCGTATAGTGTAGTACAACCAGCGGTTACGGCGATGTGTGGATTACGTAACACAGTAACTGTACGTTCGTGAGCCTTTGCGAGAGTGGTTCCCTTCAACATTTTCTGCCTCAAGAACAGAAGATCGACCAGCAATTTACGCAGTCCGCTGCAGAAGTGACAAAATGATGCGGTACATTCTCCATAAAGTGATTTTGATTTTATCTTTCCAGTGATGCAACGAGGTAGTTGAAACATTGACTGACCATTACTTTAAAGCACTCCTTGCAATAATAACGATCCTCTTTTCGGCTCACAAGTAGTTTGTGACAAAACAAAATAATATTGCTTCTTAACTAACGTTATTTCGCAGTTCTCCATGTATCTCCATAAAACTGTAATACAGTACAGACCACTTACAACGCAACTGCTTATAGTGCAGGACCGGGTATAACGCAGCTTTTTTAAACCACAGGTTCACCTCCCATAGAACTCCATGTAATTACATACCACTTAAAATGCAGACGCGCGAAGGGAAATACCGGTTATAGTGCGGTTTTCGGAACAGCCCGGCGACCGCGCCGACTGACCGACGCAGAGAGCACGCTTCCCTGTGCGACACTAGATAACGGCGCGAGCTGCAAGCGGCACTCGCGGGGCAAGCAGGTTGCTTGAAGAAGCGGGGAGAAGCGGAGAGAGGCTTCAGTTGCCATAGCGAAGGAGGGACGCACGCACGTGAACGACAAGTGCGTGCGTCCCTCCGCTGCGTTGGTTGGAAACAATCGCAACGACAGACCAATCGCAGGTTGAGGAGAAGTGTTCGCGCGCGTTGCATACCGGTCGCGGGCCGGCCGGCCGGCTGCTTCTATCCGCAAACATGGCGTCGGTTTTGATCGTCGACGTAGACGGCGTGGTAGAAGCTCATTGTTCCGCATAAAAGTGCTATCCTTGACTGTGAATTTTCGTTGTGTGTCGCTATGATAACCCAGCACGTACTAGAAGGGAAGATCCACCTACTCGTGCGGCGATGTTGTGGCGACACTCTCAAGAAGGCAGAAACGCCTGAGTCGTAGTGTTTGTTTACTTCGACTACAGTGGTGCTTTTTAAGCATTTGTGTTTTCGAACATCGCCCGGATTTCTTATTTGGAGCATTTCATGCCTGTGCTCAAGTTGAAGGTATTACTGACGCGTGCCGTATAAAGGATGCGAATTTTTACGCGTTTTCATCGCCGGAGAAAAGTGATTCTGGTTAGCAATCCTGAACGCTTGCAACGTCCGTCCGCAACCCGCGACGCCGTTAAAAGGCTGCGCCAGGCAAAAGTCGCTCATTTCTTTCAAAATGTGTTTGAGAGATAAGTGTACTAATCTGGTGAAATGGACTTTCCTCAAGCTAAGCTTTATTTTTCATCTAACACATAATAAATTCTTTTACAAAGGTGTCTGATGGCATGCATTTTGGCCTGAAAAATTGATGTTTTGGTTATAGCACGGTACCGCTTATAGTGCGGATTTTCGAAACTCCCGCGACATACATTATATGCGGTCTACTTTGTAAAACTAAACACACAGCTCTCTTGCTTGACGTTACACATCCAACATTTCTAACTCTTTCCATCTTCCTAAACGTCCATGCGTGTCCTAACACCAGAAACCGGCATTTTAGAGGTTCAAAACGAGACCTTGCGAATATGGGACGCGCATTGTCATGCAAAGCTGACTTTAAGTGATTCAAATTTAAAAACATGCATACTACAATAATATTGTTATTTCTTATGGTGAACGCTCAGCAACCATAGCATTCATTTTCGCGCACGAAATGGCGGTTCCTAGAGAAAGTAGGAACGCAGTGCTATAACCTTTATTTTAGCAATGCACACACACTTGCAGGCTTGCGCTGATGAGGCCTCAAAACTGCAACTCTCGTAGCATGATTCGTGACTGTGTCCGCCACAACCCAATCTCGTTGTCGTGCCACTTCTGCAAGAAGTTGCTAAAATTGCCAGTAAACACACAAAAACGACACCGCTACAATTATTTTGTAGAATGTCCCCTTATTTAGTAATAACTGTGTCAATACGCATTACGTGTTGTATTTATGCTAAGAAAAAGAGAAAACATTTTTTCGCCAAAAAAGAATTAAATATTGATGTTAAGTCTGGTAACAATGTATTTTTGCTAAATCTTTAAAAAATTTTGGCAAAAGCTCGGTTTTGCCGAATCCCAAGATTTGGTGCCGAATTTTCGATTTGGCAAAAGTTTGGCCCGTCAGTACTCATAACCCAATCTATGGGTTCCAAGCACCCTAAAAAGCCAAGCATTACATGCACGCATGACCAATTTCTATTAAAATCTGTATAAAAAAACTGACACCAGATGGCGCCATCAAACAAGGAGCACAGAAACCTCCTCTTCCTTGTGCAATGGCGCCACCTGGTGTCGGCAATAGTCCTAACGTAATTAATCTTTTGTCATTGATTTAAATTAAGAAACCGGTCATGATTGAATGCAATGTTTGGTGTCTTAGGGTGCTTAGTGCTTGTAGATTGAGCTAGGACCATAAATAGACTATCGCAGAAAGTGGTTTCGTGCACCTTTGATACCGAAGGAGTACAGAACTACTTATTCTCTTGTTCCGTACATTGAGAAAATTTTATGGTAGTGGGTATAGTAAAAACACCAGTGTATAATTTTTATAAAGCCGACTTCCCTGTCACTCGCTGCGCGGCCGAGAGTCGCACCGACGCAGACGTCAACGGAACACGAGAAAGGGTCCTTGCCTGCTCCGTGTCCAAAAGTGTGGCCAGGATGTCGGGGAGCGTGGCCTGCACCACCCCATACTTGTCCTCCTTGTAGGAAGCACACACCAGCAGGCACAGCCCTGCAACACACGGGAGACAGACGACATTTCGGCCATAGATGCATCCTCATTTTTCGTCTGGCAAAGCGGGTGTACTGTATCTCACTGGTTTTTGCGCAGCATCACCAAAGGTAAAAGGGCGAGGGTGTAACGTCAGCAGTTAGAAAAGGAGGGGAAGGAGCCCCTCTCTCACCCTTTTTTCTGGACATTGCACATCACACCCCTTCGGAGATTAGCCCG
Organism: Ixodes scapularis; assembly: GCF_016920785.2. Lineage (NCBI taxonomy): Eukaryota > Metazoa > Arthropoda > Arachnida > Ixodida > Ixodidae > Ixodes > Ixodes scapularis. Next base: position 10,157,718 of record NW_024609836.1, on the reverse strand, counting down.
CCACTCAAATTTCTGACACAAAAGAGGATTTCCTCTCTCCCCTTGTAGCTCTGATGGCACTGCACGAAACTCGGAAGATAGAGTCACTTGTCTATGAGAAAAAAATTGTGTTCACCACAGTTTGAAACGACAAATGCACAGCCACCACATCGGCAGTCTTGAATGGCGCCCGGTGACTACTTTCCAATCTGTACCACACGGGCTCCCAAGCCGGGTTCCCAGGACCCCGGTGTCTCCCCAGAGTACCCTCGAGAGTTCCCCAAGCTTTCCCCAATCGTCCCTAGCCTGGAACAATGTGTTTTCCCAGTTTAAGCACTGTTTCAGTCAATCCGGGCCACTCACTGATGCAAGCATACGCCAAACCCACCAGTGCATACTTCGATGTGGATGAGCATCGCACAGGTGTGCGGTCATGCATAAGCACTGCGTGGTGAGCGTTAATGACCCGAGGCTGGCGGTAGTACTGCACCGGCTAAATTTCTTGTCTACGGTGTAAACCAGTGTCGCAGTAACGTCAAAGGCAGACCAACCTTACGCTATCTAAACACAAGTGTGCAATTTTTTTTTATACACTGAACATGCTTTAGCGTCTGGATTATTGTTCACAAGGTCTATAGGCTCCCATGCTTATTTATTGCATCATAACCGAGACGGGTTCTTTGGCTATAAGTTGAAGGCAAGTGGGGCACAATTGCATCTCCGAGTCTCAACATTATTTGTGCCTTCCTGTCTGCTAGGCACCTTAGACAATTCCGGCGACAGGTACGGTAAACATGCGTTAACTCGACTCACAATTTAATTTGACTGTGCTCCAAAATCCCAGCGGGCACCAATACATTTGTACAGAGGAAGAAATTCAATAAATCGAACGTGTGGGGACTTCGCGCAGTTTAATTCCACCCAAGCAGCATGCACTGCGCCATGAGACCAGAGATTTGTTCGCTTACTTTTGTCTAGAGGGTGTTTTCAGAGAAGTTTGACCAACCATGTCCGGCGACCATTTTTAATTTTTACGAAATTAATATATTTTGTAAACTCAATGCCCATCAGAACAAAACCAAAATCTCTTTTACAAAAAAAAAAATATTGTCTTTGCGGAAAACAATTAGAAGCACACTCTCAGCGTGAAGCGCTTTCTTCGAATTTCGCGAAGTTGCCATTTCTGTCAAAGTCTGTAGCAAGAGTATCTGTGTTTTGCATATACCCTCCTCTTACAACAGACCGAAATCTTCATCTCCGTAATAACAAGCTTCTACCGTATCTGGCAGCTGCAACGCGTGCGGTGTCCAGACCCATACATATCTTACACTGTGCTATAAGTTAAACACTCCATGGTCAGTACACTGGTCTTTACTAGGCCTGTAAGCTTGTGAACCGCTTTACTGGATCAATGCCGAGGCTGGGAGGGGTTCCTCAGCTGCCATTCAAGGCAGCTGAGGGATTCTTCGAGATCAAAGAGTTTAAGAACACCGAAGTATCAAACTGCCCAGGCTCCTTCCTTTTAAAAGTTGTACCATACTCGGGTAAGTAGACTTCCCTGACAAAATTAATGCGATAGCCAAACTCAACGTTGAAGAAGCGAAAAATTGCGTACCTTCGATGGCCCAGATAAGGGGCTGGCACTGGGCGAACAACGTCCGGCTCTTCACTTCCGGAAGCTCTGCCACAAAGTAGGCCACGATCGGCTTCTTCTTCAGCGCCTCCACTGCCTAGGCCATACCGTAGACAAAGAGGAAGGGGAGGGCGACAATAAAAACCGTGAACTGAGAAAAACTTGATATACTAGGCGTGCGTCCCATGATCGCCTCCCATTAAAGTGACATTAAAGTGGATTTAGAAATTGTTTTTCTATGGCATAAACTCAGACTATGCTATTGATGGCCGAAGAGCGTCTTGGTGCGGGTCAGGGTTGAAGAAAGAATAAACAAGACAATGACAACACAACCACATCTTTCATTTGGAAGATGTGGTTGTGTTGTCCTTCTCTTATTTGTTTATTCTTTCTTCAATCCTGTCCTAGTCAGTCTAAGCGCCCTAAGCATTCTAGAAACCCCAAAATTACTATCAAGCCTGGCTTTTTTTCTCTTAAAAATGCAACCCAACATTGTGACCCTCCCTTTCTCAGAAATATTTAGAAAAAGAAAGGTGCATCACGATGTTTTTTGTTTTCTTTTAACAGAAAAAAAGGTCACAGGAATTTGTAATATTTCACGCAAAAAAAAGTTCCAGAAAAAAAGTTTTTGCAAAAAAAGTTGATTTTGAAAAATGCCATATTTACATTCACCAACATCTAGAGAGTATTTCAAGAAAAGCTTCATCAGTTTACACTGCGTAGTTAATTTTTTATAAATTATTCCCGGTCCACTGAAGCAAAAAAAAAAAGTAGGGTATGGGGCACTTTGAACACATTTTTCCTTGTTCAACTTTTTGGCAGAAATTTCACCTTAGGAAAACTATTGTATGATAATGAGACAAGAGAAAAGACCCACTCATTGTTTTTCCTAACTTAAATTTTATGGGCAATGAAACTGTTGTTTTTTTTACTTTGTGGAAGTGTCTTATTAAAAATGTTAAGATTTTGTCGACAACATAAAAGGTTGAATAACGTAACAGCGCACAACTAGAGAAACACTCGCAAACTCAGGACAAACTCTAGTTGTGCGCTGTTACGTTATTCGACAAGAACTACCAACTTGCCCAGTCAGCAGTATTATTAACATAAAAGGCAAAACATTTATTTGATTTTTCCCTGCGATGTTAACATAAAACTATTTTATGGAAATTTTGTTTTCACAGTTCCACTCTCCAGGCATTCTGCTGCAGATCTAGAGTAGAAAAATGTTTGGTATTACATTAGTTTTCTAATGATAGTTTTCCTAAAACAAAGTCGGTGCGTTCCTAATAAAACCAACTACAATTTATTCTACAATTCATGTACCCAGATGAAACTTTGCACTGCATTCTGCCCTGCAACTGCCAGTATATACTGCTATTTTCATTCATATAAAGCCATAGGTTCAAAAGTTGACCTTCTTGGGTGGTGTGGCACAAATTGAGTTTGTGCCATAAAAAGACCATCTCAAAAAACCGCTTCGTGCCCTTTTAAGAGAAATGTATATTAAATTCTATTACTACATATGTTGTGCTAAGCACAAACATACCATATTTTTCTATCTGTGTGTTGTGTAAGTTGTATAATTATGAATATGCCTCATATCAAGACTTTTGTTGTTCAGAGGAACAGAATGATAAACCATTATTATATTATATCCTATTAAGTCGATCCTTTTCTATCTGTTATAGTTTTCAAGAAAATTACAACTTCATCACATAAGTTTCTGCCTAACCTTTTTACAATACCCCAATCAAAATCTATGGCACAATTTATGTCTGCAAGTTTCACAAACTGTACAAAGTGCAACAAAACCATTCTTATAATTTTAGAAGCATTCTAGAAAGAGTTATTGCATGTTTCAAATTTATTCATTGAAAATTAGAAATGCATAAACAAAGCTTTTGCCAACTGAAAATTCTTGTAGCTATTGTTTTGCAAAAATCCTAGTCTTTTTGCACTCTCGGATAAATAAGGCATATATGATCCCGAAAAAAAGTATTCAGATCAAAATTCTAGATTCAAAGATATCATGGGCAAATCTTTTTATGGTAATCAAAAAGCAAATTCTGAGAAAATCGGAAAAGATATGCCGAACTTGCTTGTAAACAGTCTCGATATGAAAATTTGGATCAACTAAATAAATCTGCACTTTTCAAATGTAGTGATAAGAACATTTATTGCCTGTATAACATAAAAAAAAAAAAAAATAGTCTGGGAATTTTTATTTTTTTAGACCAGGGTTCCCGATTAAAGACTGGCACCTTCATTCCCTAAGTAGACATCTCAAGTACCGCACTTCCTCTCTACATAAACTAACTTTGTCAACCTTTGTAAACAAAACCAAGTATGGTACAAAACATGTTGAAAACAACAACCCTGCTGCCCAAGACAACAAGACAATTATTTTCAACGATCACTTCAATAATGCCTGTCTGTCAATTATCCCTTGCAGCCAGTTTGGCTAGGGGATGGGGTACAAATGAACACTATCAGAGGCAGGCATTAGCCCTTTGAGTGTTGCAGTTGTTTTCCCCACATGCCAAACACAAATTTAAGTCTCGGTAACACTGTAGCATGCTCTGTGAAGAATATTTATTCATAAGACAGACTTTATGGGCAAAGAGATCATTGATGCCTGCATGCCTTCAACCTACGACATATTTCTTGTGTTGAACTTTTCGAGGCACTGTGTTATTCAGTGGCACCTCAACTTCACACTCTGAAGTCACTATGTTGAGCGGCCTTTTCGGCCTTAGTTTATTCGTAACAGTAACTTTCTTGTTTTAAAGCGGTAGCTTTATAGGGCCAACCAACCTCAGAAGCTGCACAAGAAAATGTGTACGCAGTCAGCCCGTAATTGCTAAACGATCTTGAAGAAAACAGCAACTGGTGCCAGGGACTGAAACCCGGTCACCGGCATGGAAGCCAAGCGCGCTGCTGACTTAGCTACAGATCCAGCGTGCAGGAACGGGAGGAGCAGAAAAAAGTGGTGTGAGAAAGAGCCAATGGAATGAGGAGCGGAAAGGGCAGGAAAACGCACTTCCCTCTTATTGACCCAGAAAAATGAGTGCAAGGGTTTTGTATCCAAGTGATGCTAAAGGGAAGAGCACAGAGCTCTACAAAAAGACAATGGTGTGACGTAATGTTTCCATACAAACACTGCCCTAATTGTCACCTAAGCTCAGAGCACCACCCACCCCAGGCAATGGAAGACTAAGAGCCATCCTGCCCTAAACACCAGCCAAACTAAGAGTGCCTCCCATCATCCTATAAAGCTAACATATTTAAACGCATTTGGCAGAATGACCAAACATCCAGCTGATTCTTTTTAGTCGTCGAATATCGAGTTTATTAGTCATTTCTAGACCTCAGTGTTTGCCACGAAGCGCGAGGTTGAACGACATAGATTCACCATTCAGTCAAAGAAGGAGCATACCAAAACAGAAGTCGCCTAAAAATAAAAAAAATTACATGCCATCAAAAAGTGACATTACAGGGCACAACACTGGGCTCGTTCCATTTACCTGCATCCGCCCGCATCGGTACAGAAAAAGGCAGGGGAGTGCACTTCCGGTTGTGTTTTGATACAGGCTGCGCCCGTAAATGGAATGTGGCGGCGTGCATTGAGTGCCGCTGGTGCAGGAGGCGCAGTTCAATCGAATGAGCCCATTGTTTTCGTCGCTCGCTCATGCATGCCACTACACGCGAGAAAGAAATGACAGCCAACTCGAGAGGGGCAGGGAGCAAACCGAAACTGAAAATGCACAGGAACGCGCCCCAGTATGCTTGGGCGTGGCACTCAAAAGGTTAACATGGTCACCACGGTCGCGTGAACGACATCAGTATGGTACACTTGTAACCGTCACCTTGACAAGAAGGGGGGGCTCGACCACCGGTGGCTTCGGGGCACCTGGCGACAGAGGGCTCATCATTGTCCCTGGAGGCTCTGAAATGCAACAACACCCGCGACTCAATCCCGCCACTGTCGCCAGAAAAACCGCATAGTGCAGCGAAAATTTCAGAGCAGCAACTACGAAGTGAAAGGATGAAAGCCAGAATTACTTAAAAAAGAAATTGACTTCCACCTGAAATGAAGCGCCACTCGCGCCCTAATGCCGACCGGTGGCCACTAGAATAATCTGCCTAGTGCGAGATTCGGTTCTGAGACCTCTGCAAGAGTAGCGGAGTGCTCTACCAACTCGGCTAACCAGGAGCTGGCAGTGAGTAGAGCAAACGGATGTTAACGGCTGCTACCAGTCTTCATCATAATCCCTGAAGCAATGAGATTGGACGTTAGTGACTGACTTAAGGATTCCAGGTTGAAGTTCATTTATCCTAAAGCGTAGCTTCTCCACCTTGGGGACTTCCCCTAAAAATCATTATACCCTGCAGTGGCCACAATCAAAAATGCTCCGCTAGTTTCGGAGGTCCCTGGAACGAAATCCTAGACCAAGCGGATTTTTGCAGCGGCCACCAGTTGCCTAAGGGGTGCGAGTCACACTGACTTACAGGGGGAAGTAAATTTATTTGCGCATACATATTCCCCTAAAAATCAATATATCAGTGAGAATTACCGATGGGAATGGACGGTTCGTCAAGCCTCGATGGAATGGGACAGATCCATGCATGTTTTTGTAAAACCCTTGACAAACAGCTCCTATTGATTAAATCAGAAACTTGCGAATGAGCATAGCACCGGGATGGAGGACAATCTCCTCGACTTGTTTTACTCCCTGGCCACTGTGGCCCTGAGTGTTTCTTTTTGTGACGTAAGATGGGCCAATAGGTCGGGTAACTCGCACATGAAGGGAAAGTTTGTGCCCTAAAATTATTATCCTCAAGAAATTACAGCAGGCGGTGCCTTGTGCTATGCCGGCCGAGCAAACGGTGCCTTGTGACGTATTTGCACAACAGATTTTTGGCTCCAGAGAAAAACATGTCATAGCTCTGCGAGCAGAAGGCGGCGCAAAAAATCTGAACAAGCGTTTGCATGACAGAGTCGCGCGTAGTTGACTCGGCAAAGTCTTTCTTTTCGCAAGCGTGTGTGCGACCTTGGGTGCTCATCAAACAAAAGGCAGCGAAAGAGAAAGAAAAGAAGGCACCCCGCAGCCCGACATCGCCGACCGTAAAACTTCCCCAAAAGGAAAGGGACTCAAAGCTCCGACAAGACGGCGGACATTCTGAGGGCCGGTCACGAATTCTCCGTGGCGCCCCACAGGCTCCGGGGATTAGAGAACATCCGTGACGCGACAAGCGTGACCTAGAACACCGCGCTCCAAACCCAGCACTCCATAGGGACGCCTCCCCGTAAGGATGTCTCCCCACAAGTGCGTACAACACCTTTTCCGCCTATAAGGAGTTGGTGCTGAAAGGAAAAGGCGGGCGATGCTCTGCCTCCGCCATTTAGTTACTCTAGGCTGTAGCCGAACCGTCCAAAACGGCTAATAATAAAAATAGCGTAGCAAATTTCTGGGCAATCACGTTACCCGTAAAACATTCAGGCATCGCTCTGGAATGATGTCGAGCCCAGCGCCTGCACTCGCGGCGCTCTTCATCGAATAATTTAACACGTTGCATATAAACTTGATGGCACTCTTCGGAAAAAAGATGCTGGCGCTGGTTGGGTTTTAAAGCCTGGTAGTTTCCCGAACCTACCATACTAGCTAGAATCAGGCAATCAGCACTGATCCCGTGACCTTTCCACTAGCCAATCGACGTCGAGCTTCCCGACCCATGATTGAGCCTGAACATAAAAATGTTCAAGCTCAATCATGCCAACAATGACCAGGGATCACAGAATGTGTCCCACCAAGCCACAATCTGTGTGCCATTTGTGCTACATTTCTTTCTGTCTACTTTTTATTTAATTGTAATTTTTATTTATGTTTCTAATAAAAATGTGCCGCTCTTGCTGGCACGTTTGCATCAAAATAAAATCATTTACCCTATTAGCGCAGCGTTCATACGCAGCTCAGTGGCCACAGTGTCCGACTGACACCGCACCGCCCCGAATTTGAGCTCCGCTGCAGCGCCTTTCTTCAATGATTTTATGTGGGCCTTCGTAAACTTTACGCACAACCCTAATGTTGCGCGACGCTCCCAGCGTGTCGGTCGTCCACGACAACAGTTCCCGTTGCCCATTTCCGACGTTCGTACACGACGCACGTTTACAATGATTTTCTTGCAGAAAAAGATCCACAAAACACGTTCCGTGTTAAAACTCGGCGACGTTCAATCCTCCCTTTGGAGAAAGAAATCCATTGTGCGAATACGCCTTTACTACTATCGGACTTCTCGTGCGGGTCGCTCTGGCGACTCGACAAAACCCGCGCTTCCACAAAGCCATCGCGTCGCAGCAAGTGCAAGTTTTACTCACGACGTTCTGGAACCAGCTTGCGCATCCGTGCCAATGACTCGTTCGGTGCCGACGGCAATGCAGCTGAGGAAGACAAACCATAATAGAGTAACAACATCGCAAACTGAATGCTCATGCAGCAGCAACATGACCACAGAAAACCCATGGTCAGTATGAGGCTTAAACAATTCGTCTAGAGGGGAAAGCTCTGACAAAATCTCTAGTCATCGATTCGTCTCAAAATAGGTTTGACGCATCAATAGATGCATTTGCACCGGTAAGCAAAATTGCCAGCCGTGATAATCCTTCTCAAAGTTATTGAGGTTTCAAATTTAGCCTGAGGAGTTGGGAGGCTGTACTGGCAACACCAAGAAGGTGACGTTGAATATTCTAATGGGGGGGCAGTACAGCTTGTTCTTGACGAGCCGCAGGAAGTTTAACGGCGTGGAATCAATGCTATTGAAGCTCGCACCAAAAAGCAACAACAGACGCACTAGATGCCAACCTTTTTAGACACCCTGCTCGACTCGCAAGTTATACAACGTGCGACGTCGTCCCGGCAGAGAGCGCAGAAAAATTTGAATGGCAATTTCGGCACCCCCTTCACTTCTCGTTTTCTCAATAGCTATTTTAAATTTAGAGATAATGAACGGCATGCTGTAAAGCCTGGGTATTTCGAAAATTTGTTTAATTTAGCTAACCCCCCCCCCTGCCCAAAACAAAATCACCCTTTAAGCAAACATTCTTTTGAGACTCATTTTTCTAACTAAATACAGTATAGACCACTTACAACGTAACCGCTTATAGTGCAGGACCGGGTATAACGCGGCTTTTTTAAACCACCGGTTCGCCTCCCATAGAACTCCATGTATTTACATACCGCTTAAAATGCAGGCGCGCGAAGGGAAATACCGGTTATAGTGCGGTTTCTGGAAGAGCCTGGCGGCCGTGCCCACTGACCGGCGCAGCGAGCACGCTTCCCTTTGCGGCGCTAGATAACGGCGCGAGCCACGAGCGGCACTCGCGGGGCAAGGAGGTTGCTCGAAGAAACCGGGAGATGCGAAAAGAGAGGCTGCAGTTGCCATAGCGACGGAGGGACGCATGCACGTGTCGCTCTCGTGCGCGCGTCCCTCCGCTGCGATGGTTGGAAACAACCGCAACGACAGACCAATCGCAGGTCGAGGAGAAGTGTTCGCGCGCGTTGCATGCCAGCAGTGCGTACACACTATTGGCTCTCTCCTTTCCCCCCAACCTCTATTACAACGCTTCTCCTCCTCTCCGGTCGCGGGCCGGCTGCGACTATCCGCAAACATGGCGTTGGTTTTGATCGTCGACGTAGATTGCGTGATGGAGGCTCATCAGGCTCATCGTTCCGCGTAAAAGCGCTACCCTTGACTGTGAATTTTCGTTGTGTGTTGTTATGATAACCCAGCACGTACTAGAAGGGAAGATCCACCTACTCGTGCGGCGATGTCGTGGCGGCACTCCCAAGACGGCAGAAACGCCCGTGTCGTCGTGTTTGTTTACTTCGACTAGAGTGGTGCTTTCTGTGTTTTCGAACATCGCCTGGATTTCTTATTTGGAGCATTTCATGCCTGTGCTCAAGTTGAAGGTATTACTGGCGCGTACCGTATAAAGGATGCGAATTTTCACGCATTTTCGTCGCCGGAGAAAAGTGATTAGGGTTAGCAATCCTGAACGCTCGCAACGTCCGTCCGCAACCCGCGACGCTGTTAAAAGGCTGCTCCAGGCAAAAGTCGCTCATTTCTTTCAAAATGTGTGACACACTTGAGACAGAACTGTTCTAGTCTGGTGAAATAAAGACTTTCCTCAAACTAAGCTTTATTTTTCACCTAACATAAAGTAAATTCTTTTACAAAGGTAAGTAGTCTCATGGCATGTATTTTGGCCTGAAAAATTGATGTTTGGTTATAACGCGGTACCGCTTATAGTGCGGATTTTGGCGACTCCCGCGACATACGTTATATGCGGTCTACACTGTATTTAATAGCATATTATTTAAAAATATCTCTTTTGAACACAGGCACAAAGGACGTCTGTGTACTTGTGTTACGACTCTCTACTCCAAGGGACATGTACTAAGTCATTTTCTTGTCGTAAAAAATAAAACTTAGAAATACAACAAAAATTATTTACGTTGCAAGTTTATTTTTAAAAATGTTATTCACAGATCAAGTTGCTCGTGTTGTCACGATTGGCTCGGCTGAGCGGACACTTTCACATCCGTGCTACACTCCTTTATTCTTCCAGCGCCATCCTTCACTCCCCGCCGTCCCTCGCTCCTTCCCGCGACTCGCGGGAGCGGGGACAAGTGTTGTCCCTAGGAATCCACCGTAGGGAAGGAGTGTCCCCGCACGGTCCCGGTTGTCGCCGGCGCCACACACTCCTCACATTCCTTACAGGTCTCCCCCCCTTCATTCGTGAAATTGCAGGAGTGGCATCTGGTCCATCTTCGTGATAGGCTGTCAACTGGTCTGCGTGAGCCACTCCGCGGCGACGTCCGGTAGTTGGGTCCCTCAGTAGGAAGTCATTCTCGCCCAAGCAATGTGCCACCCGGAAGGGCCCAGAGCGCCGCGGTGCAAGCTTGGCCGTGATGCCCTTGGCCGCATTACTCAGGGTGTGGCTATCCAGTAGGACGAGGTCACCCTGTTTTATTGTTGTAGGCTTCCTGTGCCGGTCGTAGATGGCCTTTTGGGTTTGCCTTGCTGCCTCCTGGTGCTCTCTTGCAAAGCTGAGAGCATCCTGAAGGCACCTGGTGACCTCAGCAGCAAAGGCATGGCAAGCCGTTGCAGGCGGTTCAGTGTCGTCTTTGCTTCCTGGCTGCACCCACGGGGTGCGCAGTTCCCGACCGTAGCACAGGAACGCCGGCGTGTATCCCGTCACTACGCTCTCAGCCGTGCGCGTGGCAAAGGCGATTTCGGGGATGTGACGGTCCCAGTCTTTGTGGTCGGAGCAGTAGGCTCGGAGGCACTCCTTCACTGTGCCGTTGTGGCGCTCCACCATTTGTCCTGCCGGTCGATAAGGCACCGTATGGCGGTCCTTGATGCCCCGGTGCTTAAAGGGCAACTCCGGCCAAAACTCAAAATGAATTAAATTACCGGTATCGCTTTAGTGACATAAAATACGACCCCAGCCAAAATTTCACGTCCGTGGGACGCCGCATTCTCAACTAGTGCCGATAATAAAAACGCGACCCGCCGCGAGCCACTGCTCCTTAGCGGGCGGCCAGCGGGCTGCCGATCGCTAAAGCAACATTGGGCCGTGATGTCAACATCGTTCTCTTTTTTTCCTCCGTGCCAGACGGGAGCACGGCGCAGTCGTCGCGCGCGCTTCTTTGTGCCGCTACTACCGCAACTTCGGCTTGTAATTGCGTGTTTAGCCGTTGCTTTTACCTGTAGCCCGTGTAGCTTCGGTATAGCCTTTTGTTTATTTGCTTGTGAGGTCTCCTAGACTCGTTTTAGCGAGCGACTCGGTGCGCCCAAGACTGCCCAGCTGTTCCTCGAAAGATGCCGAGTATAACTTAAAGGGGTCATGAAACGATTTTCCTACTTCTTCCTCCTTAGCTTTAATCCTCAACTCAAATGCGAATTGTGAAATCACGTCGTCGTAACATTCTTCGGCGCCGGTGCGATGACTCCTAGCTTCCACCGTGCTTTTTATGCACACCATAGAACTTGTCATTCCCCAGTGGCAATAAGTTCTGTCAGGGTACTCGTTGGCCACGAACGCGAATCCAAATATTCGTCGACGGATTGATTGTTGACGAGCGCATACGTCCGAGTGACGCAGTTCTCGTGTCCAATGCGTGAGCTGGGCTCTGCTGACGTCGGTTTGGCGCCGGTGACGCGATTTTGGAACCGCGGATGTATCATAGTGAAAAGGCGGAGAGCTTTCGAAGGCAAGAGGGTACAAAATAGTCCGCTATATTTTCAAATGCTCCTACCGAAAAGCTGGCTTTTGACTTACTACCCTCTTTCTTTTGGCCAATTAAACGATATGCGATTAGTAAAGTCCTAATTTAAAATCATTCATCCCAGCCCAAAATTCGTTTCATGGCCCCTTTAAAGCGCTGTGGGCTGCTCAAACAAGCCGCTGCGCAACCCGGAGGTGCTTTTTCACAAGTTTCCAACGGATCGGAAATTGGAGAAGGTGTGGGCGAACGCTGTTCGACGAGTGGACTTTGGAAAGCCTTGGACGTCGACTCCCAGATCGAAGCTCGGCTCCGATCATTTTTCGCCGGAGAGTTACGAACGAAACCTTCGGGTGTTGGTTGCTTGTGGCTCAGCGAAGGGGTCGAGGCTTAAAAAGAATGCCGTGCCGTCGCACTTTGCCCATCGTACATGTACAGAAAAGGTAAACATGATAAAAGTATCCTGATCAATAAATAAAACAGTCATTGTCAAGTGCAGTGTTGAAGATTGAGCATTCATGCTCCATTGAATGTCTGTTGAATGGGGAATGGTGGGCATGTAGAGTACAACCACTAACTAGCTCCAAACACTGAAGTTTGTAATGAAAACGAAAACAATGTTGTGCCTTGCGTCACTGCTTGTTTACTACGCAATCTCGTGCGTAGTATTCAGGTCCGTAACGACTACTAGCAAAGAGCCGGCGCGTGAAGCTCATGCGATATAAACATTCGCCTCCCAATCGTTCCAACCCGTTACGCAGCAGTATTAATTAACATTGCGCTTGTGAATACCACAAGGGACTTTAAAGAAATCACGAAAGTTCGGATTTGTAAGTTACAACTCTCTAATTTGCCCGAGTTCGGCTGGAGGTAAATAAAATATTTAAAAATGAAAAAAAAAAACACTTGCCTTAGTCAAAAGTTACGAAGGAAAACTTAAAATCCCATGTATTCTAATAAAAAAAAAATTGTTGTGGGTGGGGGTGGGAATGCGGAAGGGAAAGAAAGTGTTCTCACCTTGCTAACGTTCTCCGTTTTCCTTTATCACCCACAAAAACTTTTGCTAGCTTTGAGAAGAAAATGACTGCCCAAAGAACTTTTTTTTTTTTTTAGTGCGGGAAGTGTTTTTTTATTTCTACAAAGATTCACTACCTGGACGAACTTATGTGGTGAATTAATGTCGTGGCTTACAAATTCGGCTTTTACGCGCCTGAGGAAAAAATAACGAAAAAACAGACGTGTACACCTTGACACACGTCTGTTCGGTTGTTGGAACGCGCCGGAGAGCCTCAAAGCTTTGTGTTTGGGACTGACCCGCTGCGCGAAAGCGCCAGCACTGTACGTCACTGGCAGCGCGGCGTAGAGCAACGCCGCTCCATTCACGGAGCCCCGATGACAATTTAGGCCTAACACCGAGTGCGGGAGACCACACGCACGCCGACAGCTGCCGAGTACGGCACCGAACGAGTTCACTCGTTTTCCAGTCGCTAGCTTTTGGGTATACAAGCGACGAATACGGCACGGCATAGCGCACGCGTGGCGGCGGCCGCCGAGTACGCCACCGAACGAGTTGACGGGTTTTCCAGTCGCTAGCTTTTGGGTATACGCACTAACTCTTGCTACATATGCTGGATAACTATTACATATACAGAATTAAAACAAAATCAGTTTACCTTATATCTTTAGACGACTAGCGCAACAGAGGTAGGTACCGCTTGGACTGCGTACTCGCTGAACGAGAACGATCTTGGCGTCACGTCCATGGGATTTATTTGGATTGGAGTCTGCGGCTCTTCCCTTTGTATCGGGTGATCAACAGTAACGGATACTGGATCTAGTCTGTCGTGCCTCCCGCGACTTGCGCTTCCGCTTGATGTTCCGCTGATCGGTTGCACTCCCTCCGCCGATGCGTCTCCCTCCACCAGACCTCCAGCCGCCTCTTCGTCACGTCTACCGCCGATCGAACGTTCTTTTGTTCTTCCTCTCCTTGTTCTGCACCGATTCGGAAACCGAGTGCTACAGGTAGCACCTTTGTACTTGGGACCGGTACAATGTGCCGGCACTGCAGCACTAGGTGCTCCATCGTCTCGTCGGTCTGCCCGCAGAGTGAGCACGTCCTCTCCTGTCCCTCCGTGAACCTGGCCCTCCACACCCGGGTCCGTAATGTGCCCATGCGGGCCTCTGCGAGGAGTCCACTGCCTGTCGAGTTGTCGTACAAGGGCTCTTTCCCTATGGCCTCCTTCTTCGCGTAGTACATCGCGAGGGACGGCTTCGCCGCCACTCCCGCTCTCCATCTCTCCGTCTCCACCGCTCGGATGCCCTTTCTGATTGCCGCTGGGCCCTCCCGGCTCTCGCCCGCCGACTCCAGACAGATCGGTTCGAAACCATAGCGGTCCCGCAGCCTTCGGAGGCGGTGCATCCATTTGGTGCCTCTTCCCTGGTATATCATGTAGCGCAGGGTGCGGTGGGCCCAATTCCCATCCGGGAGTCTGTGCACTCTCCTCTCGTACAGTGTCTTGGCGCTGGCTTCTCTGGCCTCGAAGGACGACCAGCCCAAGTCCCCCTGGACACCCTCGTTGGGCGCTGTTCTTGAAACTGCCAAGGCCATTCTTCCCGCATCCCTCTGTCTTCTCTCCAGGAAGACCCTTGTTTGCAATGAGAGGACGAGTACGCCATTTGCGTACGTGAGTCCCGGAACGATGGCCATCTTCCATAGACCCCTCACCACCTCGAACCTGTTGAACGTCCAGGTGCTCTTCTTCGCCAGGACTCCTTTCCCCCTTATCGCTCCCAATCTCTTCTCCCGTTCATGGAACTTCAGGTAGTCGGGCTCCGCAGTCAGGGTCACTCCCAAGTATTTGACTGTGTTTTGTCTTGTCAACCTCCCTCCCTGCAGGTGCCACCGTTGTTCCTCTGGTTCCCGATTCGGTCCATCTCGGTCTCCCCAGGCTAGGACCGCACTCTTCCTCTGGTTGAAACGGAGTCTAAAATGCGTGGCGAGCTCCCCGCATATGTCCAGAAGCACCTGGAGTTCCTCAGGCGAGCCGGCAAGGAGCACCACATCATCGGCGTAAATGAGGGCCGGTATTCTCTGCCACTTCCAGGCTCCCTCCACTCTGTATGATAGGTCGAAGCCCACACCCGACTGCTCCAGCGCTTTCTCCAACGGTGCCACATACAACATAAATAGCAAGGGGGATAGTGGACATCCTTGCCTCAGGCCCCTGGGTACTGGTAGACGCCTGGTCATGTGGCCCTCCCACTCAATCCGCACTGAGACCCCAGCATACAGTGCCTGCAGCAGATTCACATCTGCCTCGTTTATTCCTAGCCCTCGAAGTCGACTCCAGAGTATGTTCCGGTCCACCGTGTCGTATGCCTTGGAAATGTCCAGGAAAGCTGCGTAAAGTGGTCTGCCCTCCTGGACTGCCACTTCGATGCATTGTGTTACCACAAATAGGTTGTCTTCTATGCATCTTCCTGTTCGAAAACCGTTTTGCAGCTCTCCCAGCACTTCCGTTTCCTCGGCCCATTTCTGCAGTCTCGTTCTGATAATCTGAGTGCACATTCTGTAAAGCACTGATGTGATGCTAATCGGCCGGTAGTTACCAAGATCAGCCTTTTCGCCTTTTCCCTTGTACAAGAGCTTCATTCTTGTTTCTTTCCATGTCTCCGGTACTTGGGCATCCGCGAGGATCTCTGTGAGGTTTTCTGCCACCAAGGCTCGCATTCTAGGTCCCAGACCCTGAATAAGTGACATGGGGATTTCGTCTCTTCCCATTGCAGTCTTTGCGTCGACCCTCCGTGCCGCTCTTGATAGCTGCTGATTTCCAGTGTTGCCGGAACCTCGAGCGGCTAGTTTCGGTTTTGTTGGCCGCGCCCAAACAAAACCTTGAGACGTCGATATCTTTAAAACTACGCACAATAACGAGAAAAAAATTACACCTTGCAACTCAGGGGCGCTAACTGCACTAAAAAAAAGCCATAATCCCAAAATCGAAAGTATGGACCGTAGTTGCCCTTAAAGGAGACCTTGCCATACGGTGCTCACAAAGGGCTTTCCATTGTCACTGGATATTGTCGCAGGTGTGCCATGACGGCAGAACACCTGCACCATACACTCCACAATGTTGCTGCTTGTTGCCGCGCGCAGCGGGAAAAGTTCGATAAACTTGGTAAACTTGTCAATTACCACGAGCAGGTACTTGTGGCGTCGAGGCGTTGATGGCAGAGGTCCCACGATGTCTACACTGAGCTCCTCCATGGGCGAAGTGGCCCACTGACTGCTCATAAGCCCTTCGGGCCTCTGGCAGCGGGCCTTTGTCCGCTGGCATACCTGGCAGCACCAGACGTACTTGGATACATCGGCTCGCATGCCCAGCCACACGAAGCGTTCAGAAACACGTTTGAGGGTTTTGAAAAACCCTGCGTGAGCTCCAGTGGGGTGGTCGTGTGCCATCTTGAGCACTAACTGGCGAAGTTGGTCCGGGAGCCAGGGTACCTTCTTGTTACCTCTGTGCTGAACGAGCAACCCATTGGCCTCCAGCTCTGTCGTCTCAGCCAGGTCGTCCAGCAGGCGTTGGTCTGTACTGTCGTCTGGGAGCTTCGTTCCCTGCATCACCATTCTGAGCTTGGACAAAAGGGCGTCTTGATGCTGCTCGTGGACCAGGCTTCCCGGGTCACTCAGGGCTGTGGCATCGTCCATCATGGACACTGTCGCAGCTGGTTCAAAACTGATTTGGCACTCAGTCTCCGGGGCAGCAATGGGGAAAAGCGTCTCTGGCAGGCTGTGTCCAGGGGTGTCCATACACTGAAGCGGAGCTCTGCTGAGGGCGTCGGCTGGGACATTTGCAAGCCCCCTCCGGTGCTTGATCTAGCAGTTGAAGCCCTGAAGCCGAAGAACCCATCGCTTGACTCTTGGTGAGGCTTGGTCTGTACTAAACATCCAGGCCAGTGAGGAGTGATCGCAGTGGATCTCGAACTCTGTGAACTCCAGGTAGGGTCGGAATTTGTCCACAGCCCAAACCACCGCGAGACACTCCCACTCCTGAACGGTGTAGTTCTGCTCCGACTCAGTCAGCACTCTACTGATAAACGACATTGGCTGTAGCTGGTCTGGGCCCCTCTGCAGCAGCACTGCCGCAATGCCAACTCCACTGGCATCAGTCTCGACGACGAAGGGCTGATTCAGGTCGGGAAGACTCACAACCACGTCGTGGGCCAGGGACTCCTTGAGTGCGGCAAATGCTTGCTCCTGACGATGAGTCCAGTGCCATTTATGGTCCTTCCTCAAGAGGTCTGTGAGTGGTCGGGCAACAATGGAAAATTGAGGAATAAAGCTCCAGTAGTAGCCGGATAACCCCAGGAAGGCCTGCAGTTGCTTGAGTGTGCTGGGCCGAGGGTAGTCCAACACAGCAAGCACCTTCTCATCGTCGGGTCTGCATTCCCCTGGGGAGATCACGATGCCCAGGAACTTCAGAGACCGACGGCAGACTTGGACCTTGTCTGGATTGATGGTGAGTCCCGCTGACCTGATGCGCTGCAACACCTCCCGCACATGCGTGACGTGGCTCTCCAGAGTATCCGAATACACGAGGACGTCGTTCATAAATGCCATGGTGAATTGGTGATTTATGCCGTCCAGAACCTTGTCCATCAAGGTTTGGAAGGTGGCTGGGCCCCCTGCCACTCCAAATGGCATCCGTGTGAACTCGAAGGTTCCCAGGTGGCAGATGAAGGCGGTCTTGGGAATGTCCTCTTTGCACACAGGAATTTGAAAAAAAACCCTGAGACAGGTCGAAACTCGAAAACCACTCTGCTCGACCCAATTGTGCCAGCAGCCAGTCCGTCCTGGGTATGGGGTAGACTGGTACCCTGGTACATGCGTTGAGTGGCCGATAATCGATGGCAAGCCTGAAGCCACCTGACTTTTTTGCCACCAACACTGGTGCGCTTGTCCACTGGCTGTAGCTTCGGCGGACGAGTCCTTGTTCCAACAAGTCCTGCACACAGCCGTCAATGATCTTCTGCTTTTTGGCGTTGACAGGGCGCAGCTTGCAGCGCACGGGCGGACTCTTTCCCGTGTCTATCTGATGATGAGCGAGGGTGGTGCAGCCCGGAGCTGTGGTAAACATCGGCCGAAAGTCCACCAGCACATTCTCCATGCAAGTGTCCACTTCCGGTGCATGACTCTGAGGCCGATCACCTCTGGAGGTGGTCTGGTCAGAGGAGCTGGCGCAGGCAGGTTCTTCCTCCGTGAAGATGCCCTGGAGGCAGTAGGAATCCTCCCCGGCCAGAGGCTCCTCAGTTGGCCTCTTTTCACCCTTAGCAAACGGAACAATGCACTGGGGTTCTGTGCCAATCGTCCACCCCCCAAGTGCCACGTGCACTGAAATGCCGGTGATCGTCAAAAAATCTCTCCCCAGGACAATGTCTCGGCAAAGGTCGGGCACAAACAGGAAGCGCTGCCTCCTGGAACCGGCCGCCCATTGGATTTTGCACCTGAGCGATGTGGAGGACTGAGACCAGCCTGTTGCGAGGCGCAGCGTGCGGACTTCCCTCTTGTGACTGGCTCCTGTAGCTTGGGCAGCTGTCATCGCCGGGAGTCCCAGCAGACTAACGCTGGAGCCCGTGTCGAGCAGTGCCTGGAAGGTCGTCGAACCAATCCGCACGTCCAAGAGGGGTTCTTTCCCATCGGCAGTTGTCGCCACCTGCAACGCGCTGTCGTAGATGCCCGCCGGGGCAGCATCTACCAGTTCCCGTTTCCCGGGCACTGCGCTTGGAAGTGGCCCGGCTGCTGGCATCGGAAGCAGAGAAGAGACGCAGCGGGTGTTGACGCAGCCCGCCGACCGGTGGCGCAGTGACGAGCGGCGTGGCCGATTCCTCCGCAGCGCTGGCAGTGAGCCTGTCCTCCGTTAGGCTGCTGCCACTGGGTTGCCGGCAGCGCGAAGGAGGCTGGGGGCAGCATCAGTAAAGCTGGGCCGTAAAACTGGTCCCAGTGGTAGGATGGCTGGATCGCTGCCGGGTGAAGTGGCCAGGGGTATGTCGACTGCGTAACTGCGGCCGGGGAAGCAAACGTTGCAGCTGCCGTCATCGCCGGTTGCGGTCTGGGAAGGCCCGGAGCACCAGCTGCAGGCCTGAAGGCGAGGTCTCTGGCCACTTGGTTGGTTTGGGGAGGCGGCGGCACGTACTGCAGCCGTCGCCAAGCGCGCTGCATGAGGCCGTCGGCCGCCTTCGCCAGCTTTGCCAGGTTCGCGAACTGCGCCCCCTCTGCCAAGTCCTGCAGCTGCGGATGCATTTGCCGGAGGACCCGGTCCACTTTCTCCGAGTCCGGCACCTCTTCTCCGATTCGGTCGTAGTATGCCGCAATCGTGTAAATGAACTCCTTCAAGTTCTCTTCCGGGTGCTGTGTACGGAGTCGCAGCTCATCCTTGAGGCGACGCTTCGCGTCGATGGAGGCGAACTCCGCACGGAACGCGGACGTGAAGTTATCCCAGCTGGCGAAGTCGCCCACAAAGCGCCACCACAATTTCGCACTGCCCTCCAGTGCGGCTGGCACGACCTGGCTCAGTCGTTTGTCGGCGGCGACTCCCGTCACCAAACAAAAGTTCTCGAGCCGCTCCAGAAATTCCTCGGGCGACTGAAGATCGCTGAAGCCCGAGAACTTCGGCAGCTGGGCCGCGATCCTGGGCACAGGGCCACCGGAGGGATGGACTGTGGCCACAGTCGCACACGGGCACTTCGGCGCCGGTCAGCATCGGAGCCGCCATTACGGCTTGCCGCAATTGTGCTCCAGCGTGCTCACGTTGCAGCGCTGATCCGTCGGTCTGTCGAAGGAGCTGCTGAACTAGCCCCTCTGGCACTGTGAAGGAGTCCATGGTGCAATCCCGGACGAGCCCCCACTTGTCACGATTGGCTCGGCTGAGCGGACACTTTCACATACGTGCTACACTCCTTTATTCCTCCAGTGCCATCCTTCACTCCCCGCCGTCCCTCGCTCCTTCCCGCGACTCGCGGGAGCGGGGACAAGTGTTGTCCCTAGGAATCCACCCTAGGGAAGGAGTGTCCCCGCACGGTTCCGGTTGTCGCCGGCGCCACACACTCCTCACATTCCTTACAGTGTGAACAGACATCTTGCAAAATCGAAGTGATCCTAGCGGCACAGTGCCATGCGAAGCATCTTGCTTTGCGAAGCACCTCCTGCCCACAGGTTCGCTTTCGATTTGCCAATCTCACTTCACGACATCCCCGTTACGATCAAACACAGTGCTTGCATTTTGGAATATGCGACTTTCCTCAGATTTATATTAACATGTAGGAGTTGCCCACCAATATGAGTAAAATGCAGAGTTTGTGCACGTGATGACAGGACTACAAAGGCACGTATGGAAGAAGAACAATCTGGTCCAGTCATTCTGTTCAATCTCCTCAATGGGCTTCTTATACTGTCCATTTGACGGAAGGGTCACGCTTCACACTTGACCGCTAGCCAGGCCGCCAGAAGGGTATGGGACGCGGCCGGCTGTACTTTCACTCCTCGCTTAGCCTGGGCAGGTCCTCACGGCCGCTGGAGGTTCGTGTGTCAATGCTGGCTCTCACGAAGATGAACAGGTGCAATGTAAGCAGGCGCCGTCTTTATTTTTGTGCTATGGTGCTGAGATGTGCTACTTCAGAAGTGCCGAGATGTACCACTTCGGAACTGCTGAGACGTACTACTTCAGAAGTGCTGAGACGTACCACTTCGGAAGCAGGGCGATTGCAACAAAAACTGTGCCGCTCCTCTCCATGGCCAGAGGGGTACCATGACGCAAAGCGCGTAATGCTGCAAGCAGGGATGTTTGGAGCTGGACTATAGCAATGCTCTTACGTTTTACCTTCGCGATCAATGTATGTCATCGCCGATAACGCGAATTCAGATGCGTGTACATAACTTTGGGCATGCAGACCTTGATATTTTTGACAGTCATGCTAATTTTAAGAGGCAGATGAATGAGATACCTAATTTTTCTTAAACATTAAATTTTACTTTTGTCTGCTTCCCAGTTTCCTTTTATATGGTACATCCACTTATAGCAATAATGAGAAAACGCAAAAATTCAGTCGTCCTAACAAATTATTGTTGTATCTGAACTAGAAACAGAGCATTTCTAGTCCAGAAACTCTAGAAACTGATCATTATATGTGGTATCATCATAAGTGAATTGCACTTACAATGATTATATATGCATTTAATTCATTTCAGCACGTTGTGCCTCATTATAGACAACTGTTGAATAAAAACATGATGATGATGATGATGAACTTCTTTTTGCCGATCTGAGATTTTTCTTAGCACAGCTCACCGAGCTGTCCCAGTTCCTTTTTTCATGGGAACGATTCATACCCTGTCCAAACCAGAGACCCATAAACGAGCACTAGGACTCAAAAGTATAGCCACAGGCTTGAATGGCTTACGCTGTGTTGCGAAGGTGGGCGTGGCTTTCAGAGGGGGCGGTGCCTCTGTGTCGCTGAGCGCCTTCGAGAAGCTGCGCACCAATCCCAGGCACGTCTCGCAGAGGGCATTCCAATGCAGGGGGTGGCCACCTCAATGGGGTAAAAAAACATGCGATGCAAAATTATATTTTCTTCTGAAGTGCCGACAAACCTACAAAAACAATTGATTTTTCATCGTCTTCCCTTCTCTCACACTGTGGAGCACGTACGATAACGCTGCAAAAATTGGCTTCTCAATGTATCGCGCTGCGATTTACTACAGAGGTGCGTACGGCTGGTGGAGGTTTGGAATTATCGTATTTACACGCATAATGAACACACTTTTTTTCCCCGAAAAATTGACACATATTTGAAGGGGGGGGGAGGGGCACGTTCATTATGCGGGATAAAATTGTTGCATGTACATACTTTGTGCAAATGTCATATTAGGCGCCAATATGACACAGCAAGGTACTGTAGCACGTCTCCACTAATGGAGGTGCACCCACTGCTGGTCAAGGGCACGCCACAGTAACCGTGCTTTATGAATTTTAAACCTTTTTAGGGCACTTTCGGCGTGCATTTTGCCAAAGGAAAAGCGCCCTACGAAGCTCACTCAGAACAGAGAGCAGCGCGACCGTTCTTAGGCCTAACCACTTTCACAATTTCTTAATAGGTGGGAACAGCGCAGGAAAAACCGACGAAGGACGAGTAGAAGAAGTGCACAGACACAGCGCTGACTAACAACTGAATGTTTATTTTCAAGCGAACCAGAAAGTAAACACTGGGTGTGGAGAGGAAAAAACACAGAAGCCAAAAAAAGGAAAGAACCCGATAAAACAAGACACTACCACGCAATATCACTATCACACACGTCTGCCACAGTTCTTGATAAAAAACACTTTGTCAGCCCCCAAGTTAACCGACGGAGCACTGACGCATTCTTTCTCCCCCCTTGATAAAATATAAAAGGCCTCATCAATCTCCCGGGCAGTCTTGTTTTTGTTGCGCGCCAAGATCGTCACCTCATTGAACAGGGGAACGCAGCCGCACCTACTACAATGTACCGCAAGGTGGCCAGAGGGTGAGGAACGGAGAGCAAGGGAATGCTCCCTCGCCCTCACGTTCACACACCTCCCTGTCTGTCCAATGTAAACCCGACCACATGTGAAGGGGATCTGGTATACGACCCCTACTGCGCATGAGACAAACGGATCGCGGTGTTTAACATCACAGTGGTTATCCCTGGTCAACCCTCGGTTAACGGCGGAGCATAGTCGAGATAACTTCCGGGGCGCCGAAAACACCACAGGCACCTTATACTTGTTGGCCACGCGCTTGACTTGATGTGAGAGGGCGTGAATGTAGGGCACCACCACTGGTCTGGTTGTCGGTTTTTGCCTCGCCTTAGGACTGGTTCTACCTCCGAACACCTTAATAAGGGACTCAGCCACTCCCACAATCATCGCCACCGGGTGTCCCGCAGTTTACACTGCCGGAAAGCGGACCACAGACGACGGCATGTTTGTTGACATCAATGCATGTGATATGCAAAGAATTTTTGGGGCTGGGAAATTCCTCGACCCAGGCTTCAGCAAATGTGCATGCCGCTCGGTTTCACATTTGATCACTTCCACAACTACAGACTTGCAGCCATTAAGAGAAGCTTGGCTTGGCTTGACTTGGCCTGACCGCTTGGCGGCAAAAGAAAATTGGATTGGCGGGCTCGGTGGTTAGCAGAGTTGGATGCGATTCAAGACTTGGGGAACCGAAAATCGGAGGTGCGTTCATTATGAGAGGGAAAAAAAAAAGTCAAAATATTAGTACCCGTTGTGGGGGGTGCGTTCATAATGCGAGCAAACATGGTAACACATTAACAGCCACATCAACACTAGTAACCCCAATTATAAGTCACAATAATATTTATCTTCTTTGCAAAGTTACTGAAGTTACAACTTTGGTCTGAGAGGTTGTACTGGCAAGATTGAAAATGTGACGTCAGGTGCTGTAATACGAGGCATTACAAGCCAGTACAGCTTGTTTTAAACGGGTTACAAGAAGTTTGACGGTGTGAAACAAATGCCAGTCAAGGTCATGCCAGCAAAACAAAAAGATATGTGCAAAATGCTGAGCTTTTTAGGCTGTCTGCTCGACTCATAAGTTGTACAACGTGCGACGTCGCATGCTAAAGAGCACAGGAATTTTTGGTGGTGGCTATTGCGTAACTTCCATTTGCCGTTTTCTCAATAGTAAGACCCGGATATCCCGAACATGTTTCTAGTTTGGGTAACTTAAAGAGCCACTGAAAAGTAAAAAAATGCTCCTTCAAACACTCTGGTTTGGACATGCGTGTCAAAAAAAATTGCAGAGCTCTTCCACTTCACATGAAGATGGAGGACCAGTGAAGCTGTTATTTTTACGACATCTAGGACGATGCCTAGAGAATGATGTCTAGGACGACCTCAAGGACTTCTAGGACATCCTCGAGGACAACGCCTAGAGGATGACCTCGAGGACGACTCCTAGAAAACGACGTCTAGGACGACCTCAAGGACGACTTCTAGGACGGCCTAAGGACGACGCCTAGGATGACCTCTCGGACAACTTCAAGGAAAACTTCTAGGACGACCTCTCGGCTACGACCTTGAGGACGTCTAGGACGACCTCAAGAACGACTTCTAGGAGGATTTCGACAACGATGCCTAGGATGACTTCTAGGACGACCTTGAGGACGATGCCTAGGGATGATAACAAGGGATCAGGACCTCACTATCTAATAATGCCAAGGAAGCCTGACCCACGCTGGTTGCCCCCTTTTTATTTTTATTTATTCATACTTGCCACGATCAATGGGGAATCTTCTGTCAACATCCGCCGACAAATTTTTTTTCCCAGATCCTAGTGCATAACAGCTTATGCAAAAAATTTTGCATTTTATGCAAAAAAAATTTTATAGTAATATTGATAGCACGAGATGCGATTTAGTCAGTAGTCACCTCCTTTCCACTTGTTTTCTCTTTTGGCATTTTGGGCGTGTAGAGGAGAGGTGGATTAGCTTGGCCATCATGATGAGGTGTAGAGATCGCATGACCATCTTGTTGAGGTGGAAAGAGTGTATGACCACTCCGTGACGTCATGAAGTTTGAGCGCAAAATTGAAAATAAATCTTGCGCTGTCAATGTTGCTCTACAAAAAGAGAATTTTTCACATAAAATTTATTTCTTGGCATGCGTGCCTTAAAGGCCGACGTACAACCTCGGTTTTCTGCAAGGAAGATAATCCTCTTAGTGCTCCCCCTCTCCTAAGCTGCAAGGGGATTTAAGTTGGGGCAAGGTAAAGAGTGGAGAGGATATAGGAAAGGAGGAGGAGGGCTAAAGTGGAAAGCGCAATGTGTACGTCGGCCTTTAACCAGACTGCTTAAAAAGTTTTTGTTTTTCTTCAATACGAACCAGCGCACACGTAGACAGTTATTCGAAATCCAAACACACAAAAAATACACTCACTCAGCGCTGAACTATCAACTGAATTGTACTTCAAACTTCCTCTTCTTCGACCCCAAGGAATAGGTTGCCAAGGAAGAAAAGGGGAAAGACAAGGCAAAGGGGGGAAGGCGAAAGAAAAAGAAAAGGAAAACGTTTGAGTGATGCAAAAAGTCCAAGAGTTACAAAAATTAGTTGTTAAATAATATCAGAGGTAAACAAAAACCAGTGGTTATACTTCACAACTTCACAAAACTTCACAGCCTCTGCAAAAAAAGTAAACACCTCCTCAATCAGCACCGTCAGCTGCGCAAAGATACACAGATCCAACTTTGTCCCATGTGTTGAAGGGGTAGTCTGTTCGTTTCCCCTTCCCTGTGGAAAAGAGTACAATGGACAGACGGGGCGGTGTTTAAACGACCGCCTGCGAGAGCACAACAACAACATTGCCAATGCCAACTCCGGTCACCTAGGTATTCACTGTAGGGATTGTGGCTGTTTTGCGCGACTGGACAACTGTGCTGTGTTAGGCAGGAGTAAAAACCAGCTCACCCGAGAAATTATAGAAGCGGAGAACATTGCAAGACGAGAAGCTCAGTGCGTTAGCACTCCGTCCTTCGCTTTATCGGAGAAAGAACAGCAATATTTAGACAGAATGTGTTTAAGACAGTAAGCCAGCATAACCACTGGTTTTTGTTTACATCGGATATTATTTAACAACTAATTTTTGTAACTCTTGGACTTTTTGCATCACTCAAACATTTTCCTTTTTTTTTTTTTTTTTTCGCCTTCCCCCCTTTGCCTTGTCTTTCCCCTTTTCTTCCTTGGCAACCTATTCCTTGGGGTTGAAGAAGAGGAAGTTTGAAATACAAATCAGCTGATAGTTCAGCGCTGTGTGAGTGTATTTTTTGTGTGTTTGGATTTTGAATAACTGTCTACTTGTGCGCTGGTTTGTAATGATGTCTTACCAACTCGCCCAATCTGCAGTATTTTGTTTTTCTTTTCAGTGTGTTTTAAAGAAACTGATGCAGCTCCCTTTTAAGAACAGTGGGACAGGCTTCTCCCAAAAAGCTTTCCCCTCTTTCTACTTTGGCCAGGCAGTGTTTCTTTGGCGGAGCAAACGCTGGAGAGGAGTGAAGAAAACAAAACCGCCAACCACGACGAGCAGAGAACTTTGTACAAGGGGCTTGTCCCGCTTTTCTTAACCCGCGACAGGCCGTAGAAAAGATCTGGACAAATGGATATTTTTAGTCTGAGGCACATTCTGCCAGTCTCCGCCAGCCAAGCATGTGCCAGGAACATTCGATAGCAATGCATGCAAACACAACCATCGTAGCTGAAGGATCGGCTGGACAGAGGAAAATCGGGACTCCCTCCTGCCTGGCTCACGACCCTGTCCCCTGGTGGGTCTGGTGTCGGGGCGACGCCGACGAGGTTCGACCAGAGAAAAATGAAAATGACCAGAGAGAAATGGTCGAGTCGCTCGCCGGGGGAAGGAAGTGGGGGGTGTGCGTTTATATTCTTTTTTTGCCCAATCCTCCAAAGGTCATCCTGGTGATATCCCACACCACCTGGTGATAATTACAAAACTGCAGAGGGGAGGAAAAATAACTCAAAAGGGGGAAGAAAAAAATTTTGTTTTCGTTTTAGTTGTTAGGTTAGGTGGCGCGAGCCACTGCCCGTTATGAAGGGTGCAGCCGTTAACATTCATCCGTCCATCCAATTTGCACCCGCCAACATGGCATCTTTTCAAAATGTAGGTCAATGTTTTCTTACCAAAAAATAGTCCACAATTCAACTTTCGTGCACGACACAGGAGAAGCCAAAGAGGTCGGCGAATGGCGAGGCGAGAAGTGGAAACCAGAAATGCACCAAGCAAGATGCGTGACGTGTTGCGTAACAGGCTTAGGTTCATAACGTGAAAGCCCTTTGTGTGTTTCCCAAATAAAA